>NC_059433.1:91210534-91512367 GCF_021028975.2 Sphaerodactylus townsendi
CTAGAGAATAAATTTGCCCTGACCTGGATGGCCCGAGATGTTATATAGGGTCAGCTAGTTAGTGTATGATTTGGAGACCACTTAGGAAATCCAGCTGCACAATGGCAAACCACCTTTGAATTTCTCTTGAAAACTCTATGGGGTCACCACAAGTTGGCTGTGATTTGATGTAGAACAGAATAAAATCAATGAAAGAAAACCATGAGAAGCATTACTATTGTACTTCAGTGCTAACAAAGAAATGATATCAAATTAACAAATGTGATTGAGATTAAGGCCATTGCTGAAGCCACCTCACAGCTAACCAAACAGCTACAAGATGGTCAGCTAGAGCCATCTGGGATGGAAGCGACAGAAAAACATACCATGATAGTGGCAACAAAAACATTGTCACAATGGCAGTGATACAGTTTGGGACCTTTAATGCCCCCAGTGCAGTCACAGCCCAGATTTGTTAGCAGGATAGCCTGAGAAGGATAATCTGATAGGAAGGAGTCCTTCATGCATGGCCTAGGATTCCACAGAGGTCTCATGAACCTATCAGCTCTCATGAAACATTTGGGGAGGTGGCTGAGTCATTAAGATTGCCAACTTTGCATAGACAATACCACAGAGTCTAGGGATTTCCCCAATCTCTATGGTAAAGACAATAGACACTAAGTACATTCCCAAAGCATTGCAGATGTGATGTCACTTCTGCGGAAGGCTTTTGGAATTTGCCCTAAGGCTATATAGGGAGTAATGGTATATAAACCTAATAAAATAAATAAAACAAAACAATGTATTGTCGAAGGCTTTCACGGCCGGAATCACTTGGGTGCTGTGTGGTTTCCGGGCTGTATGGCCGTGTTCTAGCAGCATACTCTCCTGATGTTTCACCTGCATCTGTGGCTGGCATCTTCAGAGGATCAAAGATTCATTATTTACATCAGAGATCCTCTGAAGATGCCAGCCACAGATGCAGGCGAAACATCAGGAGAGTATGCTGCTAGAACACGACCATACAGCCCGGAAACCACACAGCACCCAAAACAAAACAAATTCTATTGCTCTGTCATACAGATCAGGTAAATTCCTAGAGTATGAACATTAATGTTATTCCCACCCCTCCATTTTCCTCATGCTCATCAAATAATTGAGGGTCGGGAGAGGAGATTGCTGACTCCCAGCAGGCAAACGTCAGGCCTACTGAGCTTCTACAAGCCCCCAAATTGCTTTAAAAGTGGCGCAACAGATTAGGATGTTCCTTAGGGTTTAGCCATGGATGTCCCTGAACTGCACAATAATTAAACACATGAATGTATCACATGTAGTAACACCAGTCAATCAGTTCCTTGGCGGTTTGAGGTTGACCTCCTGCTTTTATGGCTATTGCCCTTCCTGCCTAATTGTTCTGGGAAGGGGTTGACTAGATTCAAGAGAGTTAATGTCTTCCAGAGGGAAAGGGTGGTTTCTCCAGTCCTGAATCAACCACTTCTAAAACACCCTACCCTGGTTCCAGGAGATCCCAATAACTATCAACCAGTATCAAATGTTACATTTTTGAGCAAGGTGATTGAATGGATGATGGCTGGACATCTTCAAGCTTTCCTGGTTGAGGCTAATTAGTCAGATCCTTTCTAATCTGATTTAGGCCTCTTTATGGGACTGAAATAGCCTTGGACATCCTAGTGGATGGCCTGTGCTGGGAGATGGACAGAGGAAGTTAGACTCTGTTGATTCTCCTGCACCTCTTAGTTTTGTTTTTTTTAACAACACAAGCCTTTATTGGCATATAAAACAGGACAAAATTTTAAAACAAAACAAGGTTAAGAAATACAGTTAAGATTGCTAAAATTACTAATTTCCAGTATAAAATTTGCAACAGTTTCACAAAAGAGCACATCAGAGCTGTTCAGGAGATTGGGTATCTTATAACACTCATGCCACTGAGAACATTTCAAGAAAATGGAATTCATGTATTTCATGCGTATCTTATTGTATTTAGGGCATAGAAACAAAGAACGGTCAAGTGTTTCAACTGTAGTCCTATCACATGAACAAACTCTTTTAGAACGTTCCATATTCTTAAATCTTCCCTCCAGCAGAGCTGATGGCAGCACATTACATCTTGCAGTAGCCAAGGCTCTCCTCTGGGTGGGATTAATCAGCAGCGAAGATATGCTGCCATAATTCCACGCTCGCATGGGATTAATGCACCTCTTAGTTGCTTTGAATACTATCAACCCTGGTGTCCATATGGACTATCTGTCTGGGCTGAGATTGGGAGGCACTTCTATCTCATCCCAGGGAAAACCTGATCTGGTGCCTGGATGCAGTTTTGGAGTCGATTGGCACCAGTTCAGGGCTTGGGATCTGGGTTCTCCTTGGATTAAATAGAAGTGTATCCCAAAAAAACCAAAGCTTAATCCCCACAAGCAAAAGTGCTACTGGTGAACAGAAAGTATGAATAGGATTAAAGGTGTTACTCATTCTGGATGGGTTGCACTCCCCTCGAAGGAACAGGTCCACAACCCAACCACTGGTCAGACCCAGGTTCAATTCCTGGCATCTGCATTTAAAGGATCTAACGGTAGATGGTATGAAAGAGCTCTGCTTGAGAACCTGGAAAGTTGCTGCCAATTTGAGGAGACAATACTGACTTTGCTAGATTAGTGGTCTGATTCAGTACAAGGCAGCTCCATAAGATGGTGGGTGAAGACTTTTTTGTTTCACCTGGAGTTCCCTCAGTAATCCTTTTGCACTTGAAGTATTTTGTCCCACACACTATTCAAAGCATAATCACTCTTGCCTAGTGACTGTGGCATGGGATTTTACTCTAGGAGCCAAGGAAATTAAATTCATTATTTACAAACACTGGCATCTCTTGTCAGATATTCCAGATTGCAGCAATCCACCTAAGACTGAATTTAGAAGGGGCCCCAACATTAGACAAACCATTAATTAAACTTGACATTCTGTCTGTCTCCCTTTGTAGAGACAATGGTCAGGTTCACTTCAAATGCAGGAGATGCTCTGCATGTAAATTTTAACATTAAAGAGTTCGTTTACCAACTTTAAATGAAAACTTCACATTTTTCCAATTGAAATACTAAGCAATATATTCATGTCATCTTGTGCAAATGCCGATACATGTATGTGGGCATTACATGTAGATCAGTCAAACAACACATTTTGGAGTGCATCAAAAAGAAGAAATGAGTATATGGATACTCCCCTTCCCTAGCATTTTAGACAACAGAACCATACATATAGGAACATGCGCTTCTGCTTATTGTATAAATTCCAAAAATGATCTTATGCCAGAATAGATGCGAAACAGCATTTATTGCATGAGAAGTTGAAATAGATATGTAGACTGAGGTGTCAAACTGAGTGGGGCTTGAACTCAGTTATACATTTTTCCTGTTATCTGTAAGACATATTGATGGTTGGGGGGGGGGGTTGTAAATTTTAGTGTTAGGAACGGTGGTTTACATCTGTGAAAATAAGAAATCAGAATATCAGTTTTTCATAGATTTAACCGTCATATTATTTAAATCATTTTTTCATTGAGCAGTATTGCTATTAGGCACACCTGGATTCAATTACTTCCCTGAGTTAAATATCAGGCTGTGGATCCACACAATTATCACTGGAAGCTATTCTCAGCCTCTAGGGGGATCGTGCAGGATAAGACGTATTTTGATGTGAGTAATTATATATTATAAGGTATATATGAACTGTATTTATATACTAATAATTTTTAGACATTTTACTTGTGCTGTGTGTAAAGGGCCTGGATTGACATATGGGGCAAAGATCACATGCTATGTTGCTAGAAAAGCTCTCTGCTCAAAGATCAAACATATCATTCATGTTCAATTGTTTTCCTGATCTATGTAAGAAGAGAGGTCTAGGGGTGTGGGTGTCGATGGTTGCTTCTACCATGGCTGTTCAATCTATATGAGACATTACTTGTTCACTTGGTTTTAAGATAATTCAGATTTTTACCACTGTAATTTTCCTTCCTGTCAGTACTCAATGCAACTGGCAGTTGTCCAGAGGTGGCAGATGTGAGCATAAGGACACCGAAGCCTCTAGAACTGGGCAGAAATCCAATGGCTACTGGGTGGAGTTACTTTTTTAAATTTTTCTTTATTCTGTTTGTAAACTATCTCAAGGATAATCTGATTGAATGGTGGGTTTAAAAGTTTAAAGAAAGTAACGAAGTGAATTGGATTTTGTGACTTTTTTGAGCTGTGTGGTTGTGGTTTGGAGGTTTTGGCTCCTAACATTTCACCCACATCTATAGCTGGCATGTTCAGAAGTTTGTCACGGAAAGTTATGTTTCTGTCCATGGCACAGTGTGGAGAGAGTTATTTTTGAATTCAAGTATTTCTGGAGTTCTTCACAGAACATCAAAGCAGATAATTCTTGGAAAGATCTTGATGAAATATTTAAAGGTTTAGCCAGGAATAGATAGCCAAGGCAGATCTCCATCTAGGTGCTTTTGAGAAGAAGGCCAACATACTGTTTGGAGAGATAACCTGGCTGCTGGATTTATTCTGCATATCATGGAACAGCAGAGTATAAATAAATATCCCTGCCCTTTTCTGATATGAAGAAAAGAGTTCTGATCATTCAGGATGTTTTCCCAGCTCTCCAGGATACAGAAGAAATAATCTACTTTCATTTGTTGAGGTGTCCTGAACTTTATAGGGAGATTTCTGCATTGCTGAATATCTGGACCTTTAGATTGTTCTGTCAAGCCTACACTTTGACATCTTAGGCAGTTTGTTTCAAGCAGATTACAGGCAACAAGTGAAAATAAACAGAAGTCTTCTGGCATGATGAGGTCTTTTTTATTCTAGCATAAGCTTTTATGCAGAAATCTCCCTATAAAGTTCAGGACAGGGAGTAGGGAGTATGTTTCCTACCTCCTCTCTAATACAAGCTCAGTAGAGTAATAATTCATTTTCAGGCACTATTCTCAATTGAATACATCAGGCATCAATATCCTGTTTCCCCAAATATAAGACATCCCCTGAAAATAGGATGTAGTAGAGGTTTTGCTGAAGTGCGAAATATAAGGCACCCCGAAAGTAAGCCGTAGCAAAGTTTTTGTTTGGAAGCATGCCTGATGAGCAGAACACAGAAAAATAAGACATTCCCTGAAAATAAGACATAGTGCATCTTTGGGAGCAAAAATTAATATAAGACACTGTCTTATTTTCGGGGAAACACGGTATACTGTAAGTCTTTCCTCCTTCATCTAGATACCAGTTCTTCACACCACACAAGATCAGCTGAAGCATTGACATCACAGAATGGCCTGCCCTTGAAATCCACAAGCCCTCTTCTTGGAGCAAAGGTCTAATCTGTATGATGCATGTCTAAAGATACACCACAGAAGAACTTGGAAGGTTCACAGGCTGCAGAAATGAAGTGGCTAAGATAATGATTTGTGGTTTGAGAGGCCTTGGTTCAAATGTCACCTCTTTAAAATAAACATCAGATGCCCTTGAGGTAGTCAAACTCTGTCAGACCCTCATATACAAATATACTGCTATACTGGTGGCCTTACACATCTGTTGTAAAATGCTTCAAACACTGTAAGTGCTAAACTAATGCTAAGAAGAATCACTATGGCCATACAATTGCTTGGGATGTCAGCCTCCAGGTGGGATCTGGGGATCTCCAGAAATTACAGCTTATCTGCAAACAACAAGAGATCAGTTCCCTGGAAAAAAAATATGTTTTGGAAGACTGACGCTTTGACGCTGTGTCCCACTGAGGTCCCTGTTCCTCCAGGTTCCACCCCAAATTTCCAGGATCTGGCAACCCTACCCCTCCATCCCTCGATGCGGGCTAGGGTGGGACAACCTTAACAGCTGCCTATGTAAGATTTCAGCTGACAAAGGAACAGAACGAATAAGACCAATCAGGAAAGAGCAGAAGACTTATTTTATCCCTCCATTCTCTCCTTTGAATCTGCTCCCTGGGGGCCACAGTTAGCCTTCTTCACTAGTTAGGGCAAACTTCTACTCCAGTTGGGGGAGTCGAGCTGGGCCAAAAGGGACCAGGGAGACAAGAGGAAGAAATTAGACATTTTTTCTCCTGCCTGGGTCTAGGGGTAGCTGAGACTTTCCTAGCTAACCTTCTTTCCTAGCTAACCAACTGCTAACTAGTTAACAAATTGTCATTGGGATATCAGAGAAAGGGCAAGAAGCAACCAAAACCTTCAGAGCCAATCACATGCATATCTGACAGAGGGACATGGGGGGGGGGTGTCACATGTCCCCAGGCACCACCCATTTAATCACACTGGGGGTGTAAAATTGACCCCACACCCCTCCAGCAGACAAGCACACTTTTCCAGCACTCCCCCCTCCGAGGATTAATCGATGGAAGAAAAGAAGTGGAGCAAGAGAAAAATCAGAAGCCAGGAAAGAGGAGAACCAAAAAGGGAATTCAGCAGCACGAATCAGCACTTGGGGCAGGGATTGCCAGCCGCTCTGAGATCCACGCTTCAGAGTGCGGTCCTAGTAGATCCACATCCAGGGCTCCCTGAAATGACTCCATTACCTGGCATTTACCTTTCCCACCACCTTGCAATGACAGCACTGTCTTCCTGTGGTGGGGTAGATAATAATCTGAGAGACCTCAGCAGCCAAGTGCTAGTGGTGGTGATGCTTCTCAGCATCGGCCACTTCTTCCTCTGAGACGCCCCACTTCAGGCTTTGACCAGCGCCTGCTGAATGACCACCTGAGAGGTAGGGGCAAAATTTGGGAGGGAGCAAATGGGGGGGGGGGGACCCAGGGGGTTCTATTTTAGTTCTTGCTCCGAGCCAGAGGGCACCATTTTAGTTTTTGCCCTGGGCACCATTTTGTTTAGGTATGCCTCTGGGGCCAATAATGGAGGCACTCCCCATTATCATCTGTGGGGCTTTGTGGAGCTCTAGGAGGATGTTTCTAAGGTAGAGATCAAATTTGCAGCATCGCTGCTGGTGGCTCCTTACAAGAACCTCTAAGTTTGGTAAAGACTGGGTCAGGGGGTTCAATTTGAGTGGTTCTCATTTTTTCCTCCATTTGGGGGCAATAAACTTGGACATCCTGACCCAATTTTTGTCAGATTCAGGGGTTCTTACAAGGAGAGTCATCATCAGTTATGCTACAAATTTGGTGCCTTTACCTTAAAGAATTTACCTTTGGTGCCTTTACCCACAGAGACCCAGAACGATTTCCCATAGGTTCCAAATGGAGTTTAAATGCCTCCTTTGAAGCCCATGGGAATCCCAAAAAGCTGATCTTTTTCTAGCTTTTTCAGGTTATATATAGTTTTTCCAGTTCAGCAAAGCTAGATGAACACCTCTAGTGTCAAACACAGGATTCAAATTACTTTAGTGGCCCCATAACTCAAACAGGAAGTTGGTCACTATGAGCTGTCTCTCTCCTTCAGGTACAATATATATCAGCAATATCAGCAATTTTAAGTTTTAGTATCAGTCCCTGTCTAATTGACAACTTTGAATGGAGTAAGTTCTACTGCCAAATGTGTGTGTATGGAAATTCACTGCATTCCTAGCACTGTGGAAAACTTCCATCTATAGGACACTTTTTAGCACTACTAACAGCAGCATAATTGGACAATGGCAGTCTTTTAATGTGTCAGGCATGAGATTTTGAAAAATAGTGATCTACTGATCACCACATTCTACTACTGCCATAGTTCCGACTGTGCTGGATTCTTTTTATGTCACAGCATCATTTAGCTGTTTCAGTACTTAATCATAGGTCTGCAGTAGCTTTGACACTGCCAAAGTACCCACATGGTAAGCTCTTTTTTCTATAATTTCCATTTCTTCACCAGAACCAAAAATGATATTTAATTTAACCACTTCATTACAGAAGATACTGCTTTTTTCTGTTCAGTTTTGTCAGGGGACAGGACCTGGAACAGCCAGGTTTTTAAAAGGCCAAAAGGAATCATGGAGGTTCATGTGATTTATATCAGGATCATGAATCTTAACAAGAAGTTATTTAACCCTTTCCTCACACACTATCCTAAATCACACCTGTTTAGCTATCATTTGCCCCAGTAGCTTTTTCCTCTCAGGGTGGGTACTGAAATTGGGAAGCTGCCACGGGGAAGGATCAACTCCTCCCTCACCCAGCTTCATAATCTTATTCTGAATGAGGCCTGTGCAGGTGTGATTAGTATTTTAGATATCTGATGGTGATCCTAATCAAGCCTATCATGGGTCATAACTGGGTTGTTCCTTAGGAAAACCAGGGCATAAGGACTACCTCAGGTTCTGGCTCCTTCTCTCCAATGACAGCCTTTCCCTTTCCCAGTAGCCCACTGTGACCTCCAAAAGGGTAAAGCGAATCACTGGGAGAACCATGTGGACACAAAAAGCCATGCAACATAGGTGGCTGCAGTGTGGAAGGGAAAACAAAATCACACTATTCTGCTTCTTTTGCAATGGAGCTTCTTCCGCCAGTTTGAAAGGAAAGCCAATGTTGCTTAGTTCCCGTCCTGCACCCACCCTCTGCTGCAGACCCTGCAAGGCCCAGCAACACTTATCACCTTTCTAGGGCTCTCTAGAGGCTTAGTGGTGCACGAGGCCAATACTCTTTCTCACTGAAAGATGACAAGAGATTTGTGAATTAATCTGCCATTTTCTGGACCTTCTTTGTTCTAGAATGTTCCGCTTGGATCCTAGTGCTTACCTAGTTCTGTCCCCAAGAAACTAAGACCCAAGCGAAGCCTTTTAGACCAAAAAGGTCCAGGAAATGGTGAATTAATTCACAAGTCCCCTGTCATCTTTTGGTGAGAAAGTGAGAAAAACCATTATAGTTTTTCAGTGTTATCAGTGTTTGCTTTGGTTGCTGGTTCCTTGTGCCACATCCAAAGACTCCCCAGAGCAGGTCTAGGTTCCTAATACTTACGCATCATTTTACCAGGTCAGATCTGTAGCAGGATAGATTTCAGCAGCCTTCAGTAGTGCATGGAGAAAAGATGTTATGGAACCAGTTTTAGTACAATTTCATGCTTCTGTGACAAGAACACCCTGGGATGGGACTTGGATGCTTAATAGATCAAATATAAGTCCTAAATTACTTCGACTACAGTCCAAATCATACTGCATAAGTACATAGGTCACAGCAGCTGCTTAGTCTTAAATTCATCTTAGACTGCTACTGTAATATAAAAGTGCAACACTACAGGAATGTCACAAAACACGAGATTCCTTTCCATGTACTAACTTCTCAGCTGGTACCATAGGATGACTGGATAAATAGAACCTATGCACTGGCTTAGTTATCATCAACAGTACAATCCTAAGAACACATTTCTGAGAGTAAGCCCTATTGAATAGACCTCATTAGGAATCTGAGTAGATCTGCTTAGGTTTGTTGTCATAATGGTCCTTTCTGCATAGCACATAGCATAGAATCCTGGGGACATCTAAAAATGCCGCCTATTTTTTGTCCAGACTGCTCAGACAAAAGAGGCATCAGAGGAAAAAGAAGCTTTCCCCCCCACCTGCCATTTCCTCCCACCCAAGTTTAAAGCTCTCACACCCAACATTTTATGGTGCTGCAGTGATTCTCCATGTCTGCAGCCATTTGTTGAAGATCTCCTTGGGACGTTTGCTCTGCAGGTTCTGATCTTGGGCATCTTGCCAGTCCAAAAAGTTCATGGTTGTACTCATTTCCTTCTGCCAATTCTGGCAATATATAGTTTGGCTTTTTTAAAATGTTCAATGAGCTGTCTTCGAAGACATGCAGACAGGATTCTGAAATAATGTCTGTATGTCTTCAAAGTCATCTAATTGAATTTTTTAAAAAGGAAAAACTATATATTGCTGAAATTGGTAGAACAAGTTCAGTACAACCATGTACTTTTGGGGATGAAAAGGTGCCCAGCAGTGGATTTCCGGGGAAAATCTTCAGCAAATGGATGCAGGAATGGGGAATCACAGCAGCATCATAAAATGTTGAGCGCGAGTGGCAGAGGAAACGGGCAAGAGAGTGTGAACCATTGGGTGGGAAAAATAAGATGTCTCCTTGGCTCCTGAGCTCCACACAGCAAGCAGGAGGTGACTTACAGATGACTTTAGGGGGAAAGATCCACATGTTAACAAGTGGAAAAAAAGATGCCATTAGTTCAAAAAAAAAAGATGCCATAAGGCATCCTGAAGACATCTTAGGTGGAAAGTGTGTGGAATTCCTCTCCAAGAGGCCGTTTTCCCCATCCTCAGTACATCTTATTTGTGCTGTGCAGAATGTTCCAATGTCAGGCCTTTAACAATTATAATAGCTGAGTTAAATGAAGCCAAGGGTAAAATAATGTGACAGTATTGTCATACCATTTGAAATTAAATCCTATCAAAATCAGTGGGACCACCACACTTAGGCCCTTTCCGCATGGGCCATAAACGGCGCCCTGGGGATGGCAAAAACGCCGTCCCCGGGAGCCGTTCGCACAGGCGGTGCTGCAAAAACGCAGCAGTGCCGACCTGGCTCCCCTACCCCTACCCCAGGGCGGCCTCAGGACGCCTCCAAAAACCTCCCTCCTGGAGGGAGGTTTTTGGCACAACAGCGCATTCCCGGCAGCGTGGCGTGGACAGCACCACTAGGAATGCGCTGTTTTCCCCGTCCCTCTCCCACTCACCTTGTCGCCGTCGTCGCCCTGCTGGCCTCCGAAGACCCTCCCTCGCTGTCCTCCGACCCCTGGCCCGTGCGGAAAGGGCCTCAAAGACTATAGCCCCAATCAGATATCCAGTTGAATTCCGGATCCTGAGGTAACAAGATGAATTGAATTATTTGAATTTAGAAGTCTCAGGATTCTTCTCCCCTGGAACTACCTGCATTGCCTAAAAAACTGCTCCTGAGACTTGGAGCAGCAGTGGTGTAGGAGGTTAAGAGCTCGTGTATCTAATCTGGAGGAACCGGGTTTGATTCCCAGCTCTGCCACCTGAGCTGTGGAGGCTTATCTGGGGAATTCAGATTAGCCTGTACCCTCCCACACACGCCAGCTGGGTGACCTTGGGCTAGTCACAGCTTCTCGGAGCTCTCTCAGCCCCACCTACCTCACAGGGTGTTTGTTGTGAGGGGGGAAGGGCAAGGAGATTGTAAGCCCCTTTGAGTCTCCTGCAGATGAGAAAGGGAGGATATAAATCCAAACTCTTCTTCTTGGTGTACTTCCTTGTGTTCATGTGATGCAGTTAGGCATGCCAGTCCTCCCTCTGTTTTAGAAGTCCTCCTGGCAATCCTTGGAGCAGCAGTGAAAGAAAACTAAAATTAAAAAATACAGTGACATTGCTGATGTTGCTGCGTCACTTCTGTGTAAAACCAGAGAAACAGAGAAGCAAACCATTATGAGTGCTAAAACCTACCAGGAACTCTATGGCTTTACCAAAGAGTTTCTGGCAACTCCTAGAGCTACACAGTGTCAGTGATGTCTCATACACTTCATATGTTCTGACTCTCAGCCTTTACACTGGCAACCCAAGATACGACCTATATATATCTATGTGATGTAGTCAAGTGTTTTAACCTTTTCTTAATTTTATTTGCTTCTCTTCTTATGAAGAGAAGAAAGCAATTTTTCCTCACCCTCATTAACTCCCCAAGATCCTCCAGTCCTTTTAAAAAGCTAGGAGGATTTCGTTCATTGTAACAAAAAAGATACCAGTTTGGCCTTCCATGTACTGATTTGCTATATGACAAAAAGGAAGTGACATTCTGCTTTACAGAAATTTTTATCAAAATGTATTTTTATGTTGTGGCCTCTCTAGCCTGCAGGGCTATACATTCCAGATTTCCACAGTGAAACATTACCACTGCAGCACATAAAAACAATGGAGTATGATTAAATATGACAATGTGGTGTGAGGGCTGTTTCATGCACACATGGAATGAAGGACACACTGTGGATTCGAAGGCCTTACTGCAAAATGTTGTCAGCGGGACTTCGTGGCTGAAACACCAGTGGTTTACATCTGCATTAAAGCAATATGGACATGGGAATGAATTAAATTCTGTCTCAAAGAAAAGGTTGTTTCCATTTAAGCAAGGATCTGTATCTTTTTTTTAAAAAAATGGAACATGTAAGCTATGGCCAGGAAAAAGTGCACACGGTCTAATAAATAGAGACGTGAGGGAGTCATGCATTGTTTTTCCATAAAAGGACATTGAATATGGAAGCCATGAGGCATTTGTAGAACACCATGGAACAGACAGATTAAAAAAAAACAGCAAAAAACCCCAAAACAAACAAAAACCAGAGTGTTAAATGGCATCTGAAAGGACAGGACAGCCCTTTAGCAGTATGACCCGAGAGAGCCACAATCACAGATGAAAACAAGCCAGTGTTAGCATCAGCAAAGACATGTGACAGAATCCAGTGTAAGACTATATTCATGAGCATTCAGAAGAGGACTAAAAATATTCTCTTGGGAAAAAATCAAGCTAATAGGCATGCATTTCATGTAGCTAAAGTAATCAGGTTCAACAAACCAGGGAGAAGCAAATACAACCATAGGAACCAAGCAAAATCCCAAATGAACTTATAGCTATACATTTACTTCATTCTAATATGGAAATATCTTTAAAAGAGACACCACTATTGTTTATAGACAACATCCTATTGTTCTAAAATGTCAATTAGTACCGTAGGTATCTCTGATTAAAGCAAACTATTGCAAACTTACTACCCTCAGAGAACTGAAAGCTCAAATCTATTTAATTATTTATTAAAATATTTATGCCCATCTTTCCTGTTTGACTGAAGGGGGTTTACAATTCCAACTGAAAAATGTACATAATACAAGCAGACCCTATTAACTTCTCCCTTAAGACAATGCCCCAGCTTAGACCTCATTAGAAGTCCTTGCAAAATAAAAAATGCAGTGTCTTATGAAGAATTCTCATCTGTTCCTGGAGCCTCTACCACAAGGTGAGAACAACTATTGAAAAAGACTGTATTCTAATAGATGCCAAGCAGGCAACCTTAAGCAGGGGGACAACCAGAAGATGGCAGGCAGAAGACAAAAACTGGGGCAAAAGGGCATATGGGGAGAGATGGCTGTGGGTCCTTGGCCTTGAAAGGCTTTAAAGCATATAATTAGCACCTTGAATTGAAGAAACTGGAACCTATGTAGCTGTACTGGTTACCGGTTGAATTCTGGGTCATTTTCATAGTTTTGGTGTTAACCTTCAAGGCCTTGAGCAGTCTGGGACTCTAGTATCTGCAAAACCACCTCTTCTGCAGATTGTGCTCTGCTGGAAGTAAACTTCTAGTGGTTCTTGGCCACAAGGATGTTGGACCCAGGCCAGGGTTTTTTCAGCCTCAACCAAGGCCAGGGTTTTTTCAGCTCTTGCTTCAGCCTGATGAAACTCTCAGGCCCATTCCAGGTGGGCCAATAAAATACAGGTGTAGAATGGCAAAAAAACTGTTTGGGGGGGGGACTTTGCACAGATCCCGCCCCCAAAATGAGTGTGCCCCATGCTATTTTCTCCAAACCAGATTTTTTAAGAATCGCACTATTAGTGACTCTTTTCAGAAATCCTGAGCAAACAACCAGGCAGGAGGCGCTCTATTCACCTCCATTTTCCTTTTTTTAAAATTTTTACGGCTTACATCTGCATAGCTATGGAGGTGCAGATGGTCATATAGTGGGACATCAGAATGGCAATGGGCTCATTTGTGCATGCCTGAGTAGCTACGCATCGGTGGGAAGTAAGTAAAAAAATAGATGCATCTCTGTGCAAAGGCGAAACAGCAACCTGGATTGTTTCCATGGGCTCCAATCACTGTCTGCACAGATGCATGTGAATGTGAAAATAGGAAAACAGGTTACTTCATCCCGACTGCAACCCATTATAAGTTTGCTGTGTGGAAGGGGCTTCTGTCAGCAGAGATCAGGACCCTGTGGGACTTAGTTCAGTTCCACAGTGCCTGTAGAATAGAACTGTTCCACTCGGCCTTTGCTTGAGGCAGCTACAGGGTTTCCAACTCACTGGCCTCCCAATCTGCCCCTCCTCCTTTCCTTCCTCCCCCCCATTATATATATTAAGCAGATGGGGCAGGGGTAAATTGAATAGAAATGGGTTTTTCCCCTACTGGCACTCTGGTAAACTGTAAATTGTTTTAGAGAATTGTCATGATGCCATCAAAAATTGATAATTTAATATTTTATTGCTATTTTCATTCTAATTGTTGAATTGTTATAGATGATGTTTTATTTTTATATCTGTTGGCCATTCTGAGCCCAGTCCTCAGTAAGATGATGATGATGATGATGATGATGATGATGATGATGATGATGATGATGATGATGATGGTGGTGGGTGGGTGGGTGGGTAGGTAGGTAGATAGATAGATAGATAGATAGATAGATAGATAGATAGATAGATAGATAGATAGATAGATAGATAGATAGATAGATAGATAGATAGATAGATAGATAGATAGATGTGTTCTCAACCTTCTAGCCCCTGACAATAATTGTTCTTCCATACTCCGAATCACTTTTAGTTCCCGGCTGTCTTCCTGAAGCCTAACTAGCTGCTCTCCATTGAACAGGGTTTTTTTTCCCAGTGGAGTCTTCAAACTTTGCTGATCAGAATGGCAAGACACAAACCAGCATCTTTGGAATTCCTAGAGCAGATTTCTTATGACATACATCCTTCAGATCTCTCTAGTGACCTTAAGCTAAAAAAGTCAGTCCCAAATGTCTTTCCACTACCAAATCACTGGGGGCACAATCTGAATGCAAAGAACTGACAGGCCTCTGTGACTCAAAGCTTCTTAGTAGGGAGTTTGAATTCCCTTCTGAGTCAATACAACAATTGACTTGTGCTACCTGCTTTTGTAAAGGCCCCTACTTAAGAAGATAGGAAGCTCACATTAAGGATTTTAATTGATGCAATTATCACAGAGCAACCTATAAAATTCCATTCAGCTACAACCGATTGATCTTCATTCTTCCTTTGGATAGAGACTTGAATTTTGTTGGAGCAATCTCAGACTAATCTGGAGGATTGTCCTAGGTTCTACATGTGCTACTGTTAAATTTGGGATGGGATATCTTGAAATCCTGCTACCTTTGGTATTTGCTAATTGAATTGGCTTGACCAGGTAACCATTAGAGATCTGTACTTTTTTGGTTTTGTCATTTTCATTACATGCATTGTCCTCAAGTTGTATCCTAGCACTGGTATTCAGAGGTTTGCTGCCTCTGTGGAGGCCTTAGACACCATATTTAGTAGCCATTGATGAACCTTTATTCTATGAAACTGCTTAATCCCCTTTTTAAACCATCTGTAAGAACATACAGGGGGGATTCACCCCCAGCAAAACATTTACCAAACAAATGTCAGCATCATCTCTCATAAAACACCTCCAGTGGAATCCACCCCCAAACAGCATCATTTTCAATGGTGTTTAAACTAGGGAGACCAGATTCTTCTTTTAAATCCACCTTAAAGGGAGAATCTGGGCTTCCCAGTTAAAACAACATTGAAAGTGAGGGAGGGGGTGAGGGGTAGAATGCAAGGGAGGGGAGGGAGGGGCCCTGGAATCTGGACATAGCCCACCCACCCTACCAAAGGGAGAGGGAAGAGAGGGAGGGGAAGGGGTGGCATGCAAGATAAGGGGAGTGAGGGGTAGCATGCAAAGGAAAGGAGGGAGAGGGCCCGGCATCTGGACATGGCCCACCCACCCTAGCAGAGGGAGAGGGAAGGGAGGGAGGGGTGGCATGCAATTTAAGGGGAGTGAGGGGTAGCATGCAAGGGAAGCCTGCAGAGAGACAAAGATCAATTATGCAAGACTTCAATCCTGTAAGAATAGGATTCAAAATCACTTGTCATACATCCAAGTATGAATGTAGTAGTAACAGCCTACGTCCTAAACTTTAGAAAGCAAAGTATCACGAAACTTCAAAAGGTTAGAATATTGAAATATATCCTAAATATTTTGTTCAGTATAATGCAGAGACAATACTCTTATTATAAGATATATTCAGTGGTGGGATCCAAAAATTTTAGTAACAGGTTCCCATGGTGGTGGGATTCAAACTGTGGCGTAGCGCCAATGGGACTGGGCGGGGCACGACAGGGGTGTGACCGGGCATTCCGGGGTCAGGGCATTGCTGGGCGGGGCTGTGGCAAGGATGCAGCCACTGCGCCGGTCCTTGGGCGAGAAACGAATGCACGCAGGCACAGGCTGCCACGCACGCCGGTGCACCTCCTGCTAGACTGCTTCAAGTTCTGCGTGCTATTGCTGAGGAGCAGAGGAGGGGCGTAACTAAGGCAAAAATCACATGGCAAAATCACCAATTAGTAACCCCCTCTCGGCACACGCAAATAATTAGTAACCTACTACCTGGAATCTGTGAGAACCTGCTGGATCCCACCTCTGGATATATTGTAATTAAAAGGATATGTTCAAGCATTACCAGCTACTCTCAGTTGTCTTGAGAGCTTGGGATTGCCAGCCCTGGAGGGTTTGGAGGGTGGTCATAAGTGTGCAAACGTTGTGCATTTGTGTGACATCAGTTCCAGCATAAACTGGAACAGACATCGTGATACTGGAGTGGGGAGGAATAACTCTAGGTAAATCATAGAGTTTTGTGTGATGCCTAGAGTGTTTCCTGAACGTTCATGACATCCCTTTCAGTTTTTGTCAGAAAGGATGCTGTGTGCTGAAGTGATTTCAGCGTCTACCCCATTTTTTCTTCTTTTAGGTGGGAAGAGGAGGGAATCACTAGGAGACCTCTTGCTCTAAATAGAGACCTGCCCTAAGAGAGGTCTAGACCACTTCCAGCTTTTGAGATCCCTAGCAATAAAACAAATAAAAAATGATGATTCATGAAAACAACCTGCTTTGCCATGCTGGTGTCCAATTGGAAGTCCACCATGCTGACATCCAATTGGAGGTCTGTGGCCCAGACTTCCGGGTTTTGTGGAAGTGAGGCTGAAAGGTGGGCAGCCTCCAGAATGTCTGCCTCCTGCTCCAGGATAAATGCCCTAGCGAGGGCAAACACACCGGTACAAGGCTGAGCTGCTCCCTCAAGCCCTTTTGCCCCTCCCACTCTAGATGGGGTTGTTAATTTCATAAGAGTGGCATTTTGTTTTCTGAAAGGAAATGATAGTAACAATGATAGGACATATTGTAGGGAACCACTTGGCATGTATATCTAATTTGGAGTGGACCATCATTTATTACTGCATGTAGTGGGATTCAAATCCTCATTCTTTATTTGTTGGTGATACCCTTCTGTGGTAGCGCCCAGTGTAGGTTCTGAGGTTGATCAAAATAGATTTGGGGGGGGGGGGGGGGGGGTGCTGAGATGTTCAGAATTCTATATGGTTATTCATACTTCATTTGTAACTCTGAATTGAATAAAAATAATAATTGAAAATGGTGTAGTATAATAAATGGCCACAGAACCTGGTGGAAACAAGATGGGTTCAGATTCATTGGAAGATTACAAGCAAGCAGTGCAGGAAAATGGTTAATTGAAGGAGTGGAAGCCAGGAATGGGAAACAAAATTGAGAATATATATATCAAGTTGCAAGGTATTCTTTTAGCATGAATGAACTTTGATTGACATTGCAGGGATAGCTGAGCGCTCTCCTGTCAGTTGTATGTCTACTATTTTATTTGCAGAAAGAAGATGTGTGCAGTTTCCAGATACAAGACTGATTAAAGACATGGAGAAAAGAAAACAATGGCTAGAGGGATTTTTTCCCCTCTTTGCGTGTTCTGCTTAAAAAGACAAAAGCACAGTTCTGGACATTATATGGAAATGAATGCCTGGACTAAAAGGCAGTTTCTAGCAAAGAATTAGAAGGTTCAGACGATGCAAAACGTAGAGTTAGCACCCTTTTCTATACATTAATAGATGCTGGAGATGTCAGATTTGGCAGAAGAAATGGTGGTGGTGGTGGTGGGAAAAGGAATCACTGGGAAAGGAATCAGGAGAAGAAACAAAGCTGCTTCACCTCCCATTGAAAAGAAACTTAATTGAAGTATTGGGGTTGCAACTTGGAAACAGAATCATTGAGTTAGAAGGGGTCATACAGACCATCTAGTTCAACCCCCTGCTCAATGCAGGATCTGCCTAGACCATCCCAGAGAAAAATGTTTGTCCACTGCTTAATGACTGCCAGTTAAGGGGAATTCACCATCTCCCTGTTGTTCTTACTGTAAATTATTTTTCTAATATCCAGTCCGAACCTTTTTGTCCATAATTTAAACTCATTATTGCAAGTTGTATCCTCTGCTGCCAACAAGAACAGTTCTCTGCCCTCCCCTAAGCGACAGTCCTTCAAATATTTAAAGAGAGCAATCATGTCCCCTCCTTAATCACCTCTTCTTTAGACTAAACATTCCTAAGTCCCTCAGCCTTTCCTCATAGGGTTTGGTCTCCAGGCCCCTGATCATCCATGTTGCCCTCCTCTGCACCCAATCCAGTCTGTCCACTTCCTTTTTGAATCAACAGAGGCCTCCAGAACTGTACACAATATTCTAGGTGAGCCCTGACCAAAGCAGTGTACAGTGGGACTATGACACCTTGCAATTTGGATGTTATGCCTCTGTTGATACACCCCAACATCCCATTAAGCTTTTTTTTTCACTGCATCATGCTGGCTGTTCATATTTAACTTTTTGCCCACCTGTAAGATCTTGTTCACACATACCACTGCTCAGTTATGTATATTCCAGTGGGAGAGGGCGGTAATATTAATATTAATATTAATGTTAATATTAATAGTGATAGTGATAGTGATAGTGATATTAATATTGATAGTGATAGTGATAGTGATATTAATATTAATACTAATATTAATATTAATACTAATATTAATACTATTATTATTAATATTACTATTATTAATAATATTAATATTAAGAATAAGAATAAGAATAATATATTCCTCATTTTTGTTACCCAGGTTTAGAAATGTACAAAGATTTTTGTCTGTTTCTAGATGCTGTCATTTTGAGCCTTTTTTGATTACTCGTTTGCTCAATTAATTTCTTATTTCTATATCATTTTTACACAGCGTTACGACTTTTTAAGCATTATGTGCCATTTTCATAACTCTCACCTCTTGGGCACCATTTATATGCAACTGGAGCTTACACAGGCATACTATTTTCTAGCGAATTTCTATTTCAGGCAGGGAGAATCCTTGTCAGTAACTGGAATTTTCAAATTAAAATGTAGGTAGCATCCCTGTCTGAAAACCATAAAAGAAATCTCAAACTGTTGAATCCCAAAAAGCACCTCAATATGGGTCATGAATGAGACATTCTGTGTTAAAACTATGAATATGCTATTCCTTATAATATCAAAATTATTTGTTTTAGCTATATAAATTTGGTATGAAAGATCTGTTAAATGAAGCGGTAGATATTTTTCAGGTAACAGAGAAACTTAATATAAACTGACAGATATAGCAGGCAGGGCTGTTTTTGTTTTGGGTTGGGTTTTTTTTGCCCACTGTGAGTTTCACACTTTTTTGTTGTTGAACAAAGATATATTTAAACAACTATGTTAAACACTTCCATCTGGAAAAGGATGTTATTAAAGATTTTTTTTAAAGCTACCGTTTACCAGGCTGTCTCCGCATGGCCAGAGGCAGCGGCTTCCCACTGGCTTTGATGAAGCTGGTGGAGTGTCGGGACTATTTGCATAGTCCTGATGCCGACGCTGCCCGCAGGGGCAGCTCCACACAGAGCCGCCCAGGGTGTCTGCAGGGGACTTACCTTGCATTCCTCTGCAGTTCTGGGCGGCTGGAAAGACATGCCCATGCTGCCCTCCGACCCTCGGGGGTCACAGGGCAGCGTGGGCGTGTTGTTCCAGCTGCCAGGAGCTGCAGAGGAACGCAAGGTATGTCCCTCACAGACACTGGAGGGGCCAAAAGCGGCACCCTCACAGCGGTGCGGTTTGCACCACACTGGCATAAAAACACTGCTTTTCAAAACCTTGCTCAATGAGCGAGGTTTAAAAGCGCTGTCTTCGTGCTGCTTGGGGAGGCGAGGACGGCACTACTGTGATGCAGCAGTGCCTCCTGTGCAAACAGCACCCCAGAGATGGCGTTTTTTTCTGTCCCTAGGGCGCTGTTATTTGGCTGTGCGGAAACGGCCCCAGTGTGATGTAGTGGTTAAGAGCATGAATTCTAATCTGGAGAACTGGGTTTGTTTCCCTGCTCCTCCACATGAAGTTCTAAATCCCGGTTCAAAGCAAAATTTGAGACCTTTATATTATATTTTGCAGCAGATTCTCTTTCAGTGCATAAAAATCCTTCTTTTCCTCTTCTCCCATTCTCTGTTTCTTTGCATCTTTGCCTGCAAAGATCCTCTTCTCCTCTTTCTGATTCACAGTCTTCAAAAAGTTCCCTTAAGTTTACTTCTTTGTCTCTCTATCACTCTGCCTGTATAAATACGTCTTCCAAAAATCCCTCTTTCTATTTTTTTCTGAAACAATCTGTCAAGGGGTCAAATGACACATGACATTGAAGTTCTTTCCCAAAGTGTGATTTGGAGCTAAAAGCAGCCTTGAGGTGGGAAATATGATTCAGGAGCATGCTGCTGCAAAAGGAGCAGACTCTTCACTGTACCTCTTTCCTATTCACACATTCACTGCTTAGGCTATTCTAAACTTCTGTGTCAAAGAAAAATATCCATATTCTTGTTCTCTCTTTTGCCTGCATGAATAAAGTAACCAGTGTGGTGTTGTGGTTACAGTGCCAGACTAAGCTCTGGGAGACCCAGGTTCAAAACACTGCTCTGCCATGGAAGCTTGCTTGGTGACTTGAGCCAGTCACATATGCTCAACCTGACCCACCTTGCAGGGTTGTTCTGAGGACAAAATAGAGGATAGGAGGCTGATATAAGCCACTTTGGATCCCCACTGGGGAGAAATGTGGGGTACAAATGAAGTAAACGAACAAGTAATTTGCAAATATGGGTGCCTGATTGCTGCCTTTTCTCATTTGTTTGGATATTTATACATGTTTCTCTGCCAATGGGGATCCAAAGCAGTCTAACATTCTCCTCTCCTCTATTTTATCTTGCCAACCACCTGTGAACTAAGTTAGGCTGAAAAAAGGGTGGCTAGCCCAAGATCACCCACCAGGCTTCTATATCCAAGTAGGGATTCAAGTTTGGATTAACATACAGTTTGACATACAGTCACTGTACCACTCTAGTTTTCTCATGGCAGCTTTCAAGGGCAGAATGGAAGCATAGGAAATTATGTATTCCACCCTAAGCTTTTGGGGGAAAGGAGAGAATTAAATAATGTGTGAGTCTTCAAAGTGTCAATAAAAATAGCAGACATTCCTCTAACTAAAAAGCATTTTGTGTGTGAGGGAGTGTGTCTGTGGGGGGGGGGGGGGGTAGGGTTAAGACCAGATTCATAATTATCTATATGCCAAATTTATATCAATAAAGATTATATTTTCAGATTATTTAACAGCGTGAAATGCATGTGCGCATGTAACCTCTATCTGTGGGTTCTGTGGGGCAGAACTTGGAAGGAGTTGCAAAGAACTAAATTTAAAACAAAATGGTTTACTTCCTTAACAAATAACACTTTTAACATTAACATTTAACAATAACAATTTACAGTCCTTTTAGGTTGCATTTCAAATCCTTATATTTACAATCTACTGATAATGCCAAGTCCAATTCTTCCTGCTGGTGGTTGGCTTATGAAGACTTCAGAGGCTTGGTGAATGGGATCCAAGATGATGAAGGTCCCAAAGAACTTCCATCAACTACATACATAGCAAGCCCTGAAACAATAAATTCTAACATTTACAATATAGCAAAAATAAACAACTCCCTTCCCACTAGTTCCCAACAACTTTGCAGTTACCTTAAACAAGGTGTTAAGAGCTTATAAAGAATTAAATCAAGGTCCCAGCCTGGTAGCCTTGCTTCCCCCACCTTCACCAGTTTTTGCAGCCTTCTGCTGCTTTGAGTCTCCACCCCTTTCTGGGTCAACCCATTCTGAACATAGGGGTTACACGCACACATAGTTGAAGTTAAATTTAACAAATACCTGATTAATGAAAATATGGACAGTTTGGGAGAAGGCTATCAGCGGTGAAACACTTCCACGGAGCAGAACACAGGCTCACATTTTTCATTTGTGATTAGTTAATAGATTGCACCAATGATCATCTCTAAACAATTTACTATTGTAAAATAAAGTAGACAAATGCTCCGTTAAAAGTGATGAGTTTGTTTCTTATGCCTCTTTTGCAGTTTATCCTGAGCTATTCATACTAGCATAGATTGGCTGAGCTTATATACTCTACAAAAGCTTCCACGGGATCCAGGTAAAACTGGACGAGTTAAGGCTGGGATACAGAAGAGCAGCTGGCTCTTTTCGTTTAATTATCAATTAGCTTTATTTTTTAATTGAAAACTGTATGAGCTATTGTGCTTACAAATTTGCAGGGCCTAAGCGCGATAATTAGTACTGTACTGGAGTGTAAATGGAAGTAGGGAAGTAGATTTTAGTTATTAGTTTTATAGCTGCTGAATTGCATTTTAGGTTTGAGTTTGAAAGGAGGAAAGCACTGAGCAGAAGGAACAGACATTATTGGAAGGGGTGAATTTATTAGGCTGATGAACAGTTCATCATCTTGACTGTCAAAGGAGTAGCTTTGAAAACATATTTATGATGAAGTAAAGTATTTCTCAAAGGCAATTTGAATGCAGAAGGACAATGGCCAAAGTGGATGTGATGGTCAGCTACATTTATTCATAATTCTGTCACTTGCATATATAATGTGGTAATGTGGGATTGAGATCTAACCTCAAAAAGAGTATTTGGGTAACTACAGCTGAACACACTCTTACCTCACCTCCCCCCCTCACAACAAATCAGGGTTGTGGTTGTTGTTGTGAAGATAGAATGAAAAAGAATACACCAATGTTGCAATCAGTTTTGGGTCATGTCAAGAAGAAAAAAATGTGTATAAATATTCCAAACAGATAAATAACTGTGACGGTTTTTCCCGTTACTGGTTTGGAGGGGGAAAAACATCTTATTCATAAAGAAAAAGAAATAGAATTGTCCTAATTAGCACTTATTTGAAACTGATATTTAAAAACAACCGAGGTTGTAGTCCTACACTTTCTAGCATTTAGTTGTAGATGCTCTTCTTGGCCTTGTCTGCTTGTTTACTGTGCATCCATGCTGATTTGAAGCATTTGTAACATGCACTTTATGTCTGTCATCAGTTCTGAAAACATCTGCAAATGGATGCAACTTGCTGTTTTGAAAATTATACAGGTTTAAAGGAGAGCAAAAACAATGTAGCAAATAGTGAAATCAGGTCAGTGGAAACTGGATGGCATTCACCTTATGAAGTTATTCAACCAAGTCAGAAAGCCATTAAATAGAAGGGCTTTTCAGACCTTCAAATCATGGGAAGTATAGAAGTGTGAAGGGTAACTGAGATTGCATCCATTGTCCCCTTACTCACTGTCTGCACATGCATCGTTCCATATGTAAACAGCCTATAGTAGGGACTAGATTGGGAAGGAAAAGCGCAGTTGTTTTACATGTTAATGTTATACACAATTTCAAAATAGTTTTATGAACAATTTCAATAATTTTATAAACAATTTCAAAAAATAATTTTATAAACACTTTCAAAACAAGGACTCTATTTGATAAGACATAGCATGATCTCAAATTGCAGAAGAGCATTGTATGATAAATATGTCTGGTGAACTGAGTGAATTCGCTGGCTGAAAGCATGGCCCAAAATCATCTGTAAGATCTTTCTGAACATGAAAGCCAGTCACTGGTTTTCTGACACACGTTTGCTTTTTGTCCTAAGCATCTCTTGCCTAAATTAAATAGCCTGTCTTGGTTTCCTTCTCCTTGTTGGAACTGGGAGGACTTTAGAGGAATGTAAGAGGCACCATTTTTGTGTTTCCAGAAAGCATTCATTCAGAAACAGCCGCCTGTATGTATCACAGGAAAATGCTTAGCTTGCAACCTTCCAACACTTTGTGATTAGCTTCAGCCTCCAATGACAGCCATTTTGTAACTCCATGGCTGCCATTTTGTGGTGACACCCATTTCCCTTTCTCAAAATTCAGAATTTCAAAATTCCAGAATTACAGACCCATCAAAATTGGAAACCTCGTGTACAGAAGTTCTATGGCAGATGTTTCCTAGCCAAATGTGGAAAGAGTTCCCTGAAGATAAGAAGTTTCAAAAATGTCCACAGATCAAAAAATAAGCATTAAACAGTCTCATTTCTTCTTTGAAGTTCCCAAGCACCTCTCTACACCAAATTCCTCTTGGATCCATAATAAAGGAATAAAATTCCTCTTGGAATTTTAAAGGAGTAAAATTCCTCTTGGATCCACAATAAATCTCCATTGTTCATACATTAAGATACCATTTCATTATTCTTTGGTCTTTTGAAACAAAGTTTCTGATTAATTCTGAAATGAGCCATAGCTAATCTCCAGTTCTTCTTCACCAAACAATAGTGTTTTCAACAATACAGTCTCTAATGCTGCGCCAAAGGACATCCATCTGTTTTCATAAATCTGTCAAGAACATTTGGTCTTTCCAGCAGTGTTAACAGAATCAGTGTGGGTAGAAGCAGTGATGTCACCATAAGGGGTTATGTAATGCTACAACCTTTTGTCAAGCAGTTTATGTAGGGGATTTCCCTCCCCCATGCTCAGCTTACTTCAAGAATGAAGTTGATTTTGATAGAAACTATAAACTTAGCTTTAAGATAAATCAGTTCTCTGAATTATACTCGTTGGGAAGGGATAGGACTGTTCCTAAATCTGCTTGCATTGGCTGATGTTATGTATTGTCTTGACACACAGATAACATAAGCATTGGTTAAAGACCAAAGGATAAGGTAGCAAACTTTGAAATAGCTGTCCTAGGGGGGAAAATCACTACTCTGCTCTGGCTAACAAAGGAATGTGACTCAGCTATGAAACTGCAATACTACCTCTTTCAAGAAGAGACATAAGCTGTGTTTGTCAACATTGTGTTGGATCAGATATGTCCATTTCATTGTGTATATATTGTGTTGATTAATATTTGTATGTGTGCTGATATTGACCCAAAAGCAGTGTGCTGATATTTACTCAAACATTTAAAAACATATTCTGTAAATGCAAAGTTAAGGAGTCCTTTAGAAGCAGCAGTACCTTCAAACAACTGTGAATATGTTGGATCATCTTTCTGTGGAAAGCTTTGCGATGTCAGTTCTGCAGCCTAGACCATGATAATCCTGTCACATAAAAAGCACTCTCAATTAGACTACAGAATTTCCAGCTCCTCTCTGTGTGCAGAATTAAGTTTAGCTTCTCATACAGTATTTTGTGCTTTACAAGAGCATAGTACCAGGAGACTTCAATGTGAAGGAAAAGAGATTCCATCTAAACATCAGGAAAAACTTCCCAACAGTAAGGGCTGTTCAACAGTGGAATGCACTAACTCGGAGTGTGGTGGAGTCTCCTTCTTTGGAGGTTTTTAAAGAAGCTGGATGGCCATCTGTCAGGAGTGCCTTGATTAAGTGTTTCTGCATTGCAGGGGGTTGGACTTGATGGCCCTTGGGGTCTCTTTCAACTCTATGATTGTACAGGTTTTTCCCAGTTTAGCTTGGTTATTAATCTATTTCCTGTTATGAAAGAAGGTCTTTTTACTGACAAGACTGCAGAAAGCCCAGACAATTAAGTCAAGGAGAATTCCCATCCATAGTGAATGTCTTGGGATAGTAGGATGTGCACAGTGACACTACCTGAGAAGAAATCATTGGTCAAGCTTAGTTTTAAAAAAACACAGCAAAAATACTGAAAAGACACCAAAGTTACAGCAGATTTTATTTATCTGCAACATCTGAGTATCATTACACATTCTAAATGGAAAAGATGCTTTCTTCCACCTTTGTTAAGATGCTGGTTCTCTGTTTGAAAGCTCTTGATTTGCCCACACTGATCCATGATTCCTAAAGATTAGATGACAGTAATATGCTCTGTATCAGCATACCCTTGAAGATGATCTAGAAAAGATTACTAAGATGATGCAAAATGCAGCAACCCACCTGTTATCAAGTGTTCACTGTTAGAACCATACTGCTATTGTTCTGGATAGACCAACCAGAGGACCTGGCAGCAAAAAAAAAAAAAAGCTTCCCCACTGCTAAAAAGCCATCCATTGGGGGTGTGGTCGTGTATCCCCAAGCCCCACCCCGGCCTCAGGTCTTATAAAAGCAGCTCTTCGAGGCCAGGAATGGCAGACTCCCCTGCCCTGCCCCCCCACCAGCTGGGCTCCCAGTCGGCAACCTGCAGTCACTTCTGCCCTCCCCTTTGGTCAGAGGCATAGCTAGGGAAAATGGAGCCCAGTGCAAAATATGAGTTTTGCACCACCAGCACCACCACCCTTGGGCAGCCACTGTGATGCTGGAATCCACCCCCAAACAGCATCACTTTCAATGGTGTTTAGACTAGGGAGCCCAGGTTCTCCTTTTAAATCCACCTTAAAGGGAGAATCTGGGGTCCCCAGTTAAAACAACCTTGAAAGTGATGCTGTTTTGGGGTGGATTATCCCCCACCCTGAAACATCATCACTTTCAATATTTAAACTGGGTACCTCAGATTCTCCCTTTAAATCCATGTCAAAGGGAATGGATTTAAAAGGAGAATCTGGGGAAATTCCAGGGGCTGCTGTCAGGAGTGCAATTGTGTAGCCCCCATCTTCTATTAGCTACCATTGGAAACAATGGGGGAGGGGGGCACCCCATTTGCGAGTCCATAACTTTGGACCCCTGAACCAAACTTCACCAAACCATTAGGAGTGTCTCCCAACAAACGCCTGAAATTTTGGTGCTGCTAGCCTAAAAACTGTGCCCCCTGCAGGCCAAAAATGAAAAACACACTTAGAGGTTCCTAAAGAGCTGCTAATCTTCCTATCTGCAAAGTGAAACAACTGAAAAACATTCTTACTGTTTCATATAGTTAAAAGTGGGAAAAAGCAAAGAGTATAAACAAAGTCAAAATCACCACATTCATGCTACTGTAGTGTTATATTAACAGACCAAAGGCTGCTCAGCTTTGTTGTTATGGGTTTTGTTGCTTCCTTCAGTTGTCACAGCTTGGCGGATTGCACAGGGACTAATTTGCTTTGGGGAGGAAGAACCTGTGTACTGGCCCTCCCCATTTGTGAGAGCCCCCCATAAGAGACCGTGGGGGTAGGGCAGACATTGGTACCACATACCCAGGCAGGGGCTGCTGGTGGGCTTGCACCCCCAGGCAGTATGGGGAGTTTCATTTAAAGGTCAGCACCCAAATGGTTCCCACTATCTTGGTGCTCCAGGTTCCTCCGGCACCAGACCTGGGGTGAGGATATCACTGGGGGACAGCAAGGGTGATGTCCAGTGATTGGATCCGTTCCCCATGTTGTGCCTCTGCTTCCTTAGGCAGCATAACCAATTAACAGGCTATGGCCAATTTTATTCCACAAAATGGTTGCCTTGCATGTTATTGGGTGCCCTCAACCCTCTTCTCTCCTCATGTGGCAAAAGACCTATCTGAAGAGCGCTCCAATAAAACTAAATTAAATTCACAGACAGCTGGAGGCAAATATGATGAAAGTCACTGGAAGTGATCATGAATTTTAAAATGACAGGACATTTACAGCAAACTCTTTTTCATCTGAATTATGTTTTTTAAAGATCAAATTGTAAGGCAACCTGGGATGCTCTCAATGTGTCAATTACTTAAGAATAGTAAAGGCGAATCCTGAAGAGAGTCACACCAAACATTTCACTCACATGCAAAAAGATTCCCCATTAATATATGATTAACTTTAATTAATCATATATACATAAAGACCAACAAGGTTTATTTCAACAAAAAAAACTGTTGATTGTTTCTGAAGAACATCAGACATTTGGTAATGCAGACTGATGAACCATTTATAATTCTCTCTAGAGATATGGACAAGATAGTTAACAGTTTGTGTCTTCCTTTCCTAACCCTTGTTAGATCATTTTGGATTTGAACTTGTTTCATGTAAAATAGCTCCCTCCACTGTGGACAGAATACAGTAACAAATATAATTAGGATGGGATCACATATCCTATTATCAGTTTGAGTAGTGACCCCCAAGAATGTAACTGCTTCTTGATGATCTTCTTTGCAGTATTTATTGAAACTTTGGCAGTGACACTTAGGTCAGGACATCAAAACTGGTTCACAAGTTCAGGAAAATAGGTAAATGTTCCATTGATATAGTATGACAGCTACCATGTCAGACTCCACAGGGAAGATGCCAAAAAGAGTTATAAATGATGCCACAGGCTACAATAATGCTCCAAATAATTGTAGATGTCAATACAAAGATTCAGTGCACACTTAATATACATGTATCAATTGATAATGCAATATGAATCTAAAGTTCATGGGGAAGAAAATATCCCTTCAAAACCTATAGTCTAAATTGAACATCCAAATGTAGAATGTGTCCAAGAGTGGAATGTCCTGGTTCTACGCCTGTTTTGTGGAAATATTAAATCCACTTCCTCAGTGTTGACTATGGCTAAGGTGACCAGATGGTCACCTTTGTGATCCGGGATGGGGGGGAGGCGGCTGCATGCGCACGCGCATGCGCACACAGCCAAAGGAGCACACTGCCGTGCTCCTGCGGCCATGCGTACGGGAGGCTGCCGCACTGCCTTGCGCCCCAGAAGGCAGTGCGGCAGCCTCCCAAAAATCGGGACAATTTGAAGAACCCGCAGGACGCGGGACAAATTGTTTAAATGCGGGACTGTTCCGCCAAAAGTGGGATGTCTGGTCAGCCTAACTATGGCAGTTTTCCCACTTTGAAAGGAAAAGCGAGGCTTACTGGGCTTCGTTAACCGTGGGTGTTTCTGAGTGCGCAGTCATGCTCCCCACTGCCCGCGCTCTGCGTGGGGTTTTGCAAAAGGCGCCATTCTGAACAGGGGCAGAAATGACACTCGCTGAGGGGTCGCGAGGGCGGCAGAATCGGGGCGGCTGCGTTGTCGCCGCTCCGGTAGTGGGGAGTGCCGCTGGACCCTGTGTTACTTGGAGCGAGTAGAGCGCAACAAAAAGCGAGTGGGGAAACGGCCTATATGTTCTTGCTCACAATTTTCCTGGGACCACAGTGTAGTAAAACTAGCATGAATAAAAGTGATATGCTACTGCCACATTTAAAATACATTCCATAGTTAATAATTTATATAATTAATAAAAAACATATGGAATTGATATGCTGAAATTAATAATATAACAAATAATGCATAATACATGGTGCATAATAGTTTATAATGTTTACAGAATAGTAATTTGTACAATTCATGTTCAGTAGAAACATTGTTACAAATTGTGTCCCATCAGAGTGTGGCTAAGGGTCAAATTGTATGTTTTGGGGAGGAAGAACCTGTCCAAATTAGTTTGGATAGTGTGAATATACATTAAGGCTTGTTATGGTCATTCTTAACAGCTGAAAGCTAGCATTTCTATGTAATGTAATTGATAGGAATTTAGTAACACTCACTCCTCTGTTTTTGCTTGAAGCTGTCATCACTTACAGCAGATCAGTAGCTAACCATCCATTGCCAACCTACAGGTGGTCACTGGAGATCTTAAGGAAAGGCAATACTTTTATAGTTTGATCCTGTAGCAAAAGTTTGTGGATCTTATATAAATGGTTCTATAGGATGCTAGAAAAATCTATAGCCATGTTCATACCCCAAGGAGGAAAACGTTTTGAGTCTGAAAAATCTATTTGTCTTTAGTTTGTAATAGACTTTTTTGGCATCAGTCCACAAAAAAAGGCTTTCTAGCAACTCAGCCTAGCCCATAAGATGGTCCTTTAACTTGATATGGCTGACCTGGCCACTTGAATCCATACCACAGTTAACATCGAGGACTAGTCTACTGTAATGAACTGTACATTGGTCTCCTGTCAGAATCAGCTTCAAAATTCCAACTGGTCCCAAATGTCACACAACTTGCTTATTAATGGGAGTTAAGTGGAACATGCATATCACTCCCACTCTGCAGATGCTCCATTGGCTTCCCAACTGTTACCTGACTGAGTTTAAGGTATTGACTTGCCCTTCATGGTCTTGGCTCCTCTTATTTGCAGGTCCACCTCTCTCCCTATGCTTTGCTATAACAACTTGTGTCAGCAGGTGCCAACTTGCAAATGGCCAAAATCAGCAATTGCTCATACACTGGCTTTCTTCATTGTGGCTCTCGCCTTGTGGAGTGACCTGCCTCAGAAGGTAAGGAAAGCTCTCACTATCTAGGCTTTCTACAAACTATGCGAAACTGAACTATTCAAAAGGGCTTTTCAGCACAAGATTATAGGATTGCACTGTAACCTAATGTCCTGGGCAACCATGAGTGTTGCTCATTTTTATGCATAATAAATGAACTCTAGAACTGGTAAGAGATGGGCTTGAGCACTTATCTGGGGAATGGAACTACGCCCAGTACCTAGCCTGCTGAGAGCTTCCACCTTTTCCAGCTTGCGATTACTTGCTCATACACAGTCATGTGCAACACTCACTGTTTTGTTTTTACATTATAATCTTCTGATTTCAGGCCTTTAATTTTTCCACAGAAAATCAGTTTGTGTTTCACATCATGAAAGAAAAGATTACATGAATTTCAGAGATTTCACTTTTATAAAACAAAGTACTAGCACTATTCAAAAATTGAAGTTATAACCATACCAGTTCAACCTTTATAAGAACAACTCATAATAGGGAAAATAAGGCATGTGTTATTCATAAGCATCATCTCTGTGTTTCTGCTGAAACAGAGTTTATTTGCAAAGCAAACAATAGGCCATTTTCTGGCATATAGATAAGATGGCACTGCATGCAGGTATGTTTGCAAATGTGTCTCATCGGCCTGAATTCAAGTCTTAGAGGCTTCCAGTCAGCCTCCTACTTGCATCTGTGAGCAAATCCATAAGCAACTGGAGAGTTATTCTGACTAAACAGATGGTGAGTCATAGTGTGAGCAGATTGTTGAAGAGGCAGGGTGTGGGACGTGATGGCATTCCCCTCTGAACTTAAAAATTTCATGCCATTTTAAAAAAGGCAGCTTCAGAAAACAAGCATCTTGCAACCCAATCCTATCCATCTTTACGTAGAGGTATACCACATGGCCTTTTAAGATCTCTCTTTCTCCTACGGTTCAGAGATCGGTTTTCCTGTTGCCTTTTCTTTGTTTTTTTCTTTTAGATGCAAGAACAAGAGTGAGCAAGAACAAGCGAATGAAAGAATCAAAAAATTGGAAAGGGCCCAAAGACCATCCAGTCTAACACCCTGCATCATGAAGGATGATCTAAACTATCCCTAAGAAATAATCATCCTATCTCTGCTGAAATACCTCCAAGAAAGGACAACTCACAACAACCTTTGGTAATCAATTTCTCCACTGAACTGCCCTGTTTAAAAGGGTTTTTTAAAAATATCCCATTGATATCTTCTCAGATGCAATATAATGTAAGCCTATCTTTATGAGTCCTATACCCCACCTCCAACTGACATAAGGTGCTACCCTCTCCTAAATGACAGTTGAAATATATCCTACAGAACTAGACTTGAGACTTTCCACTAACACTCTACCTGTCTCACTTCTCATTTCAGTATCCTCGGCCCCTCAATAAACTAAGGGGCTATCCAAGCTCTTAGACCTGAGAGAAAGTTCTAGGAATGAACATATCAATTGCCTGAGTCATTTACTCATTCCAAAGGCTAAGCAGAGCATCATCAGGAGAACCATGAGGGGGCTCAGTGGAAGAGTTTCTGCTTTGCATATAGAAGGATCCAGGTTCAGTCTGTGGCATCTCCAGTTAAAAGCAGGAGGTAGCAGGTGAAATTAAAGACCTCTACCTGAGATGCTAGTGATTCAGTGCCAGTCTGCATTGACTGATCTTAATGGACTGATGGTCTGATCCAATATAAAGCAGCTTCATATATGTTCATGTACCGGATGTGAAATGTTGACAACATGTTGTTTACCAAGTGCAGACTAGGATGAAAACAGCCCAGTTCAGCCTCAAGAGAAAGGGAGTCACATCATACATGACTTGACCTTCTCTTTTGCCTCATGGGGCTCATCAGCACTTCCTTCCCTGTATGGCATGGGGATCAGCAGCAATGTATGCCTCTTGCTCTCTCAGCACAGTGCTCAGTGCAACTGCACATCACTTCCTCTGCCCAGCATGGAGCCTGAGCTACCTGTTCCTGGGCCAGAATGGGTCCAGCAAAGGGGAAGGGACTGGTGTGGAATGGTTTGCCAGGCCTTAATGTTGGCCCTGATCATGAAATGTGTCCACTGGTTTAAATAGATTTACTGGTGTACGTAATTGTACTGATAAACATTTATTAAACTCATTGTTTTCTTACTAGTTATTTCTGAAAGCTTTAACCAGTAGGCTAGTTTCCATGATGCAATTCATCAAGCATCACATGACAATTTCTTTACAACCTCTCTTGCCCTATGCTACATATTCTGAATATTTCTAGTGTACATCTAGTTATTTTAATAACAATTATTCAGTCTTTTTTTAAAAAAACAAAACAAAAACGCATAATGATAGTGTAAACACAGTTGGAAGTAGGTGTGGAAGGGGAGAGTGAGGAAGAGGAAAATACCAAAATGCAGGCTTAAAAGAATAATAAATAAAAACATGATTTTGTGACATTTTGATTTTTTTTAGAGGCACTTGTTTTGCCAATAATCATTTTATTTTCTTTATACACATCACAGAAATGCAATACACAGAAACTAAAATATAAGGAAAAGCTGGATAAATAATTAAAACAGAATGAAAAAGACTGTAGTACACTGACAGGCAAGCAAGCAAATCCAAAAGAAAGTTAATATTTATTATGCTTGAGGCTAAAGCTCAGACTGAAAATAATAATCCTTCTGTTTCTCACATTTTTCAGCCCTTCAACCTCCCAGAATGCTCATTCCTAAGAAAACAATACAGAATGTTTTAACCAAGGTGGTCTGCAACTTCTAAAAATATTCATTATCCAAATGTGAAGGCACCTGAGAACATATGAAATCTAGGAAATCTAACAGTCAAACTTCCCAAGTGAATGGAAGTGTGCTTGACTTTATTCTTTATCTCTTGTCCATGCTGTTAAGAAGGTGCAGTTGAAAATATATTAATACCATGTTTCCCCGAAAACAAGACAGTGTCTTATATTAATTTTTGCTCCCAAAGATGCGCTATGTCTTATTTTCAGGGGATGTCTTGTTTTTCTGCTTCACAGCTGCATGCTCTGGTGTTCTGTTCAACGGGCATGCTTCCAAACAGAAACTTTGCTATGTCTTACTTTCGGGGGATGCTTTATATTTAGCACTTCAGCAAAACCTCTACTACGTCTTATTCTTAGAGGATGTCTTATTTTTGGGGAAACAGGATATAGATCTGGCCTGAATGATGCTGATTTGTAATTATAGTAAACTCTCCCAATCCAAACATTACCTTGTAATATTGTAGTCATGTTGGGTATATACTATGCTGTCCATTCACATCAACAACTGAGGCAGACTCTGTTAAAAACAGAATCAGCCTGGGTGGACCTGGCAAAGATCATCCCAATTACCTCCTACCTGCCTATCAAAGCTGCATTCTCCCAATCAGCCCTCCATACCAGAAGTCAGCCAGAATGGGATAATATTAAAAGTAGAAGAATGCTATGAGGCAAAGTCAGGGTGATATGAGAGTCAGTTCATCATGCCCATGTGCTCCATTTTTGAAAGCAAAACAAAACAGATCTTCTTTTCTCAGAACACCAGGAAATGAAGGAGAAACTCATACACATACTAATTCACATCTCTCTAATTCGCACATACTAATTCACTCTTCTGCTTGAAATCTGGGAGGAAGGATTCCTTGGGTGAGAAATACAATCTTAAGAATGTGATCCTACAGTTATACCCAGAAACATATTTGCCTTTAGGAAGGAAGGAGCAAGAGGAGGAGCATCTTTCCCAGCTGTGTAACATGTTTTCCCATTCTTGTTCCAGGTACCTGGGGTATAAGCTAAGGGGAAAAAAAACCTTTTTGCTCTTTGACTCTTAGCCTGTATCTGGCAACCTTCATCTTTAGTCAAACCAGCCAGTGAGTCCAGGTTTTATGTGAGATGGACTAATTTTGCTGTGTTTGTTTGCAGTGCAGTGGTTTATTGATTTTTCAATTTATTTATGGTTGATTTCACAGCTGCCAGCTCTTTAGCTGGTTGTTGGCCTTTCATTGCAATTCGAGCCTCACCCAGAGCCTAGGAAGTTGTAATGTATCGGCATAGTATTCGTGCAGAACCCAGCAGGGCTGCCCTCTGAGTCTGACTGATGATGATTGTTGTTGTTGTGATTTTATTCTTGTAGACCACCTTGGATCCTTTTTTGGGGGGTATAAATACTGAAAAGATCAAGCATAGTATAAACTACCATTTTGGACCCGCTTCAGAAAAAGTAGATTATTTAGACTTTAAGCTCAGTGGTTATAGGCTGCATTTCTGTTCCCCCATTCATGCACAGACAACAGGTTGCTGAATATCTCCCAATATGAATCAAGCCAAACTTTCACCGCTCTCAACAGGCTGAAACATGTTCTATGGCCAGTCAATTAACTTCAAGCAGAGACCAGCCTGCTTCTCATGCAGGACCATCTGGCAGGCCGCCCCTTGCCAATCCAGCTTCTGCTGCTAGTGGCCTGCATGTTGTGGGGTTGGGCCGAACATGAACCACCAGCTTGTCCTACATAAGTGCCTCTGTCTGAAATAAATTGCCTGGCCATGTTAGAAGGAATCCAGCACAACACTAGGCTCACCCAGCACAATAGTGCCATAGGGAGGGTTCTGTTTGATTTCTTTGACCACTCCAGAACCTATTTGCAATGTTTGTGTGTGAGCAAGAGGAACAGAATTGAAGCTACAATCCAAAAAAATTACTTTAGGCATGCCTCCAAAGTGCGAGAGCATTCAACAGCACTTTGGTTTTCTTCTTTAAAAACACACATACACACACTCCCTAGCTGCTAAATAATGTGTGTCAAGCACACTGACCATTTATGTAAAACTTCATATAAGCAGCAAGTCCAGTTATGAATGGTGCTAATATTTATAGTTATATGGTCTGCTGTTCCTCCCAGGGCTGTCCACATATTTGAGGCTGGGAAAAACAGAATTGATTAATGCCCATTATCTAACTGCCAACAAGTTTCCTGATTTTGATCCAGTTTGAGTTCAGAGGCATTGATAGTGTGCAAAGATCTCCACGCTTGTGTAACCCCCATGCCCAGAATGGGTTGAACCAGTAAGGGGGTGGAGACTCAGAGCAACAGAAAGGCTGCAGAGCTCTTTGGAGAAGAGCTCTACCAGACTCGGACCTTGATTTCTATAAGCCCTTAACACCTTGTTAAGGGTTTCTTTTTGTGGTTGTAATGGGTGAGAGTTCTCCTGGAAACCTTCATCATGTTGCATCCTGCTCATCAAGCCCTTGGAGTCTTCAGGAGCCAACCCACTTGCAAAGAAGAATTGGACTTGGCAGTATCAGTAGACTGTAACTAGAAGGACTTGAAATGCAACTTGAGCAGGACCTTGAATTGTAATGTTAAATGTTGATGTTTAATGTTATTTGTAAAGAGAAGTAAACTGTTTTGTTTAAATTTGGTTCTTTGCAACTCCTTCCAAGTACTGCCCCACAGAACCCACAAGATGAGGTTACACTTGGACTTTCTCAGTAACTGTAACAGAGAGAGAACATTTTCATCTGCTTGCTTTATTTTTGTTTTGACACCTTATGATGATTTTATTGTATTTTTTTACTTGTAAGCTGCTTTCAGCAGGACTCTGGCATAAAAATACCCTAAATAAATAAATAAGTGTGCAAGGGAAAGCACGCATGGAAATGCCACCTCCACTGAGATAGCTATAGAGTCCTGGAGACAGAAGGGTCCTTTTAAGCCATTGAGCACCCAACCCCATGCTCAATGAAAGAAACCTAAAAGTAGACCATTCCCAACAGCTGTCTGTCCACCACATGAATCTACCTTATGCTGAATATGACCTGTGGTCACTGGCATAATGCCCATTGGGCAAGGTGGGCATCTGCCCAGGGCATCACCTTGTGGGGGGGCATCAAAATGCTGGGTTCGTTTTTGGGTATTTTAGTGGTTTTCCATTTTTGGCCTGCAGGGGGCGCAGTTTTTAGGCTAGCAGCACCAAAATTTCAGCGTATTATCAGAAGACTGTCCTTATGCTACCCCCCAAGTTTGGTAAGGTTTGGTTCAGGGAGTCCAAAGTTATGGACTCCCAAAGGGGGTGCCCCATCCCCCATTGTTTCCAATGGGAGCTAATAGGAGATGGGGTCTACAGTTTTGAGGGTCCATAACTTTGGCCCCCCTGAACCAAACTGCACCAAACCTGGGGGGTATCATTAGAGCAGTCTCCTGATGAGACCCTGAAAGTTTTGAGACTGTGCCTTCAGAAATGTGCCCCCTAGCCTGCAACCTCCATTGACAGCATGCAGAAAACTCAATGCAGAACAAAGATTCTTGGGCAAATTTTGGGATGTTCTTGCAGGGAGGGCATTCTTGGACATATCAGCACCAAATTTTCAGGGTATCATCTGGAGACTGTCTTGATGGCAACCCCAAGGTTTGGTGCAGTTTGGTTCAGGGGGTCCAAAGTTATGGACCCTCAAAAGGGTAGCCCCATCTCCTTAGCAAAGAATGTGGGATGGGGTACCCCATTTGAGGGTCACTTTGGGACCTAAACCAAACTGCACCAAACAGAAGTCCCATTAGGATAGTTTCCAGATGATACCCTGACATTTTGGTGCTGATACATCCAAAAATGCGCCCCCTTCAGGAACATCCTAGAAATTTGCCCAAGAATCTTTGTTCTGCATTGAGTTTTCTGCATTGCTGTCAATGGGGGTTGCAGGCTGGGGGGGCACATTTCTGAAGGCACAGTCTCAAAACTTTCAGGAGACTGCCCTGATGATACCCCCAGGTTTGACGCAGTTTGGTTCAGGGGGGCCAAAGTTATGGACCCTCAGAACTGTAGCCTCCATCTCCTATTAGCTCCCATTGGAAACAATGGGGGATGGGGCACCCCCTTTGGGAGTCCATAACTTTGGACTCCTTGAACCAAACCTCACCAAACTTGGGGAGTAGCATAAGGACATGCTGAAATTGTGGTGCTGATATGTTTAAAAATGCACCCCCTGCAGGCACCAATGTCCTGGTGCAAAAAAAATTTGGTCGTGGTGGAGTGGCCGCCCATGGGGGGGGGGGCATCCAACTCAGGTTTTGCCCAGGGCTACAGTTTGCCCAGGGCTGCCTCGTTATGCCCCTGCCTGCAGTTTATCAAGTCAATATTGTCTACTCAGAATGGCAGTGGCTCTCCAGGGCCTCAGTGGAGGTACCACATTTAGCTGGAGATCTGGTTATTCTGTTTGCCAAGCAGATGTGCTACTACTGATTCATAGCCCTTGCCCTAAAGACCAGGGTCAAGACCTCCAGGATAGGGGAACCATTGCCTCCTCCACAGTGATTGGTTCCAGCCATTCTTACTGTTTGGAAGTAAATCCTAATATTAAAACCAAAGTCTATCCTCTTAAGCTTACTGAATCAAGTATATTGCTCTGGAACAGCAAGAACAAATCTTTGCTCTCTTTCATGTGATAGTTATTTGAGGGGAATGGTCATGTCCTTCCTCAAGCATCTCTTCTTGTAATGGTTTTAAAGGACAAACAAAAAACCCTCCTATTTTTGTAATGTAAATTAGTCATATAATTTTGATAGCATTCTTTATATATAGCTACTTAGTTCATGTTTTCTTAAGGTATTTAAAATGCTCTTTGCTCTATGTAAATGGCAGAGAAGAAGAATGTCAGAAAGCAGTGCTGAATCAGAAAGCAGACTGTTCAGTGTGCAATAGCTTGTATTAACAATACAAGACCGCCACGTGCACCTCAAAGCCTTTAATTTATATCCAGCCCTTTTCTCCTGGAATCATTCCTCTACCCTGCCATTTTCCTCTGAAATTTCCTGTGGTCAGTCAATTCAGCAGATATAAGTTGTGCAGAGCCAGGATAAAACATTGGTGGGCCCACAATAGTCTGAGGTCCTTTTAATCAAGCATTACACTGTGGACGTCAATGGTAGGGCTGAGATGGGTGTGGGTCAGTCTGTATTGTAATCTGTGGTTCATTAAATGGCCACACCCACCTCCACAATGTGTATGCTTGCTATTCTTCCACATGGGGCTGAACACAGGACATGACAATGGAAAACAGTGTTGCATACTGTAACTGTTGTTCATCTAGTGGTCCCCTGTACATCCCTCCCACCTACCCTTCTGTGGGCTGTCATCTAGCCTGGGTGGTGACTCCTCACAGTGGCAAAGAAAGATCTGGAGAGAAGGAATGTGCCCCTTCTCCCTAGTCACATGGTCTGGGCAGGGAAAGTAGCTAGCCTGAGCATGTGGCTGAAGGAGGGGAGCACTCTATTTATGACTAAAGCTCTTAATTTGCTATCAAAATGCTCCACAGGTTGGCCCTGTGAAACCACAGTCCCACATGTGGCTGAACAGAGGACCATTACAGTAAGTAAGCAATACTGTTTATCACACTGATTGTCTTTATTTCAGCAGAAGAGCTAGCTTTTCACTTTCAGGAGTTCTGCATTTATATCAAAGCAAACACTTAGCTCAGCATCCTGTTTCAAGCCTTCACAAGATGGTCAGTTCCAATGTCCAATACTTAGTAAAAAAGTACCTTCTGCCAGAAGATACTTGGTATGTGTAACAGGTATGATTTCCAGATTTTTTTAGTTAATTACTTGTCTTCAATTATTACTCTTTCAACATTTAAAAAATCTTTAAGCTTCTTTTAAATATTTGTCAGGACTGACTGCATTGATAATAAATCTGTTAAAAGGTGGTTTTTCCCCCTTTCTGGAGATTATTACATTTGGAAAGGTAAGTTCTGAGTCTTTCTCATTCTGAATTTCAAAATGTATTTTATACCCTTGAGCATCTGCTGTCTCTTAAGAACAGCAGAGAGTCTTATATATAAGTGCCAAATTCAGATTGGTAGCTTGTGATTTACATGTATCATACTCTATTGCCACCAAGTACCAGAGTGATAGATTAGGTGGTAAATTTAGTAGCCTTTTTGGTTTGGATTGGGAAGGCTCTGTGACACTGTGTTTGGTTCAATCACTATCTCTTACTTCAAGGATAACATTGGATAAATGATACATGCTTTACCTGACTCCCAAATGATAGGCAGTAAGAGGACTGCACCTGACCCTTTCCAGTGCATCGATACATTACAACATCCTTGGCCTCTGGGTGTGGCTCAACTTGTAATGAAAGGCCAACAACCAGCTAAAGAACTAGCAACTGTGATATAAAACAAAATTAAATAATAATGGTAATAAACTGAAATAGGGATTTAGAGTTTGAAACTGGTTGAATGAGAAATCCCAAATTTTCCATATTCATCCATTCATGTAGTTGTCTTGAAAAGAGTTTGAAAAAAATCATTTGAAGACTCACGATATCAGATTCTTTTCTGAAGCTAGGCAAGCTCAAGCAGATGTGCCCTGACCTGAATCTGGATTTTGAGTTTCCTGGGAACCCCATAGATGCCACTCAGAGGAAGATTAGAATGCAATAAAATATAGATATCCCAAAATGTATATTCAATTACTAGATGTGTGTGTGTGACAAAAAAATAACTGTGCATTATAATGAGTTTTTCTGTAATTCTGTCATACCTTTTATAAGCTTTCAGTGCTAACATATTGCCATTTCTCATGTAAGACTGTTGTTCCATCATGGTCCCTCGTTGGTAGCATCAGGTGTTCTGAGAGCATCTGCTACAACAGCCATTATTCATGCAAGTCTTTATATTTTCATTAACATTTTTTTGTTTCTATTGTTGGCATCATTTCTATTGTTGCTCCATCATTTCATTACCTCTTGATCATTCTCGTAATAGTGCAGTTAAGGCAGATCAGGATTTTTTTCCTACCATATATAATCATGTATAAGTCGACTTTTTTAGCACATTTTTTGTGCTGAAAAAGCCCCCCTCAACTTATACACAAGTGAGGTGTATTTTTAAAAAATATTTTAGGGTTTTTACTTTGTCAGCCTCCAGAGGGAGCAGTTTTTAGTCTAGCAGCACCTAAATTCCAGGGTATCATCAGGTGACACTCCTGATGACACCTGCCAAGTTTGGTAAAGTTTGGTTCAGGGGGTCCAAAGTTGTGGACCCCTAAAGGGGGTGCCCCATCTCCCATTGTTTCCAATGGGAGATAATAGTAGATAGGAATACATTTTGAGGGTCCATAACTTTAGACCCCTTGAACCAAACTTCACTAAACCTGGGTGGTATCATTAGGATAATCTCTTGCTAATACCAGCCAGGTTTGGTGATGTTTGGTTCAAGGGGTCCAAAGTTATGGACCCTCAAAATGTAGCCCCATCTACTATTAGCTCCGATTGGAAACGATGGAGGATGGGGGCACCCCCTTTGGGGATCCGTAACTTTGGACCCCCTCAACCAAACTTCACCAAACATGGGGGGTATCATCAGGAGGGTCTCCTAAAGATACTTTGAAATGTTGGTACTGCTAACATAAACATTCCTCCCCTGACAGGCACCCTCAAATTTTCCTCAGATTCTCCCTTTAAATCACGCCCCCCTTTCTGAGTGGATTTAAAGGAAGAATCAGGGCTTACAGAGCTAGTTTACTGTTTTTCTTTGAAATAAATATTCAAAAACATTTAACCTACTGATGCCTCAATTAATGTAATTTTATTGGTATCTATTTTTATTTTTGAAATTTACCAGTAGCTGCTGCATTTCCCACCCTCGACTTAAACACAAGTCAATAAGTTTTCCCAGTTTTTTGTGGTAAAATTAGGTGCCTCGACTTATATGCGGGTCGACTTATACACAAGTATATACGGGTATTAGAAACATCAAATGAGAGAAATCTTCCTCATACTGTAAGCATCACATTTATTCAGTGGTGGGATCCAAAAATTTTAATAATAGGTTCCGATGGTGGTGGGATTCAAACAGTGGCGCCGCCGCACACACACACCTCCAGTCCCTATTGGGCAGGGAGGTTGCTTTCTCGGCACTCAGAAAAAATGAGTAACCACTTCTAGAGAAGGGGTGAGAACTGGTTGGATCCCACCTCTGCCTTTATTCCTGCCCAGATCACAGATCAGTTGAAATAAAATGTGAAGCAGACTCACACAATCTGGAAAAAGAGACAACAATCTAGGTAACAGTTCAATCCACATGGGGGAGGGGAATGACTACAGGAGGTGGTACAGGTTCATGCTGACACATTTACCCTCTTGACCAGTATAAGTGACACTTGCACTGGTCAGGAGGGCAAACAGGAAGGCAGGTGGGCACTGCAGAGCTTCACAGCACCCAACCTTCCTGAGGTCAACCTAACCTGGAGGCTACTCAGCTGAGAGTATTCTGGGTGTATTCCCATAGGTGGAGCTGACACTAGTGTGCTTCCACGGGGGTTTTGGCCCCAGGAATGCCAGTGGGATGGTCAGTGAACATATGCCACCCTTTAGGGTGGTGCAACTCTGCTAAGCCCTATGGAGGGCTTTCAGGTGGCTGGGGTGCTTTTTTAAGCTTTTCATTTATTTATTTGTTTGTTTATTTAATCATATTTTTGTCCCACCCTTTCCCAGTGCCTGCCCAGAGGCCCCTTGGAGGCAGCAGGAGTAGCACGGCAGCAGCACCATCCCTAGCTGCCTCCAGGAACTGGACTGTGCTGTTATTGAATATAAGATGGGTTGGCTGTTATGTAGAAGTTATATGAGTGTTTAATGCCTAGTTAACATGACCTGATGGTGAGTAAACTATGGGGCATGGGTGCTTCCAAAATAGTGCCATTAATAATTGAAGGGAACTGGGAAAATCAGCTGACAGTTATTGCTTCCCGCACCAGCCTGGTGTTGCAGGCATTAGGAGTAGCCAAATTCATTTATGACAGTATGTTTCTCACACCTTACTGGTAATATCTGAAGGAAGGCTTTGCTTTTCACACTGAACATACTGTATGCACAGATGTCAATCAGATATGACCAATCACTAGGTATGTTTAATTCATGCCAAACTGCCACAAATACCGGCAGAACAGATTTGCATTAATTGTTTTAAAAAAACCCTCGTTCAGGAACAGGCTCTGGGGTAGCAGATTCAGGGTGAAAGTCTGAGTCTGAAGCCCAGATTGTTTCCCAGTGTGAACGGACTGATTTAGACTCTTTGGGCTTTTCCTGCACAGCAAAGGGGCTCCTAGAGTTGTCCCATATGCCTTCCTTTATGGTAGCCTTATGTGCTTCTTTCTCTCCTCTCTGAGCCCTTAGCCTCTTCATCTTATAAGAGGAGTTCATATGCTGACCCATGGCCTGCATAGAAAGGAAATATTTCATCACATGCCAGAGAGTTGTGTATGTCAGCTCTTTATCAGTCTTAAATGTATTAGTCTTAAATCAGCTCTAATTCGAAGCCAATGATGATGGAGGCTCCCTGAGAAGATAAAATAGCTAAGGAAGAAACCAAGTAATACCAACATATAGGTGGATCCTGGAGTTCTCCCAGAATTACAACCCAGTGTAGTATAGTAGTTAAAAGTGGTGGACCCTAATCTGGAGAACTGGGTTCGATTCTCCACTCCTCCACGATTCCATATTCCTCCATTATTCAGTGTGGATAATGGGTTGGGACTTCCACTTCTACCAACTGACGCATGTATACTGACATTATTCAGTGGGGTGTTCTCCTCCTCCTCGGCTTACCTCCTCAGAGTAAGAACTATAGTGTTCCCCTAGTTAACGCACTGAATGACAGCTTCTCTGATGACAAAAGTTTCAGCCCGTCTCCCAAATCCTAATTTTCCTCTTCTTCTGAGTGAAGATTCAAATTGCTTCAGCAGAGAAAACTTTAAAGTAGAGAAGCCTTTAAAGCAGCTCTTAAAGGGCATACAGGTATAGGATAGGATGTGTGACCAACAATTTGTAGAAGCATTAAATAAGGCAACCAGTGATGGAATGATATTTCAAAAAATATTCAAATGAAACTTGGCTTTGTGGAAATTCAGAGCTCTGTTCTTCTAGTGCTTGCTGATGACAGTCAAAAAGATTTAGAAATGAAATCACAGCTAGTATGGCTCTTCTGGAAGCTCTTTCATCTAATGCAAGATCATCATATATCAAACAAATTACCGGGTGACTCATTGCAAGCAACAGTATTTCTTTGTTCTTTTCCTCTTCCCATAAAATTAATATTTCCGAACTTGGATCGGGGTGTGTGTGTAAAACTGCGTCCAGCTTTCCATGTAGTTCTGCAGAATAAAGCTGTCACTTTCTGACAGATCAATGTTCAGGATTAGCAAAGCTCTATGGGAAAAAAAACTGGTTTATGAACATATTACAGTCATAAAGCAGTTGGAATCAGTCATAACAGAAACAGATTATCTAATTGTGAAATGTATGAAGGAAAAGGTTTGCATACAAAAGATAAGTAGTTCTCAAAAGTATGTATAGTACAAGTGCATTGTACACCGTGTTGTTTTTCTCTGCGGAGAAGCAGGTGGTGGTCTGACCTGCACCAGCAGCCAAAGGGAAACAGAGCAAAAGCTACAGGAAAAGAAACCTAACAAAAGGATATCCCCTCCACTCAAAATCAATTCTTCTACATACAGTTCACGTCCTACTCTGCATGCAGCCCAGACTCAGAAATGTATAAACAAAGCTCCTAAATCCACTCTATAATTTTAATCCTGAATCAAAATGTTAATTTATTCTTTCAGGAAGAAGATGAAAACTGTTGCTATATATTAGTTATTCCAAATGTAATATTGCATTATTAGCCTTTGATAAGAACAGGAGGACAGAATGCAGAATAGCGTAAATAAATGAATGTATTAATAAATATAAGCAAATATAAGCGGTGATAATACATTATTTTTAATTTTAATATCTTACCATTTAAAAGAAATAATAAAGATATTTATTCTCTTTAAAATTATTTTTATGTAATTGGCTCAAATACTGTGTTTTATAATTTAAAAATGTTATATTTATGGATTCAGGTGTTTTGATCCATGGTAGCTGAGGCCTCATCTTGGAACTATCCTGACAAGAACGAATAAGATTCATAAGCTCAATTGATGCTTTTCATGTTATGAAAAAGGATAACATAGTGATATACCATATATACTTGTGTATAAATCAAGTTTTTCAGCATATTTTTTGTGCTGAAAAAGCCCCCCTCGACTTATACACAAGTGAGGTGTATTTTAAAAAATATTTTAGGGTTTTTACTTTGTTGGCCACCAGGGGGCGCAGTTTTTAGGCTAGCGGCACCAATATTTCAGGGTATAATCAGGTGACACTCCTGATGATACCAGCCATGTTTGGTAAAGTTTGGTTCAGGGGGTCCAAAGTTATGGACCCCCAAAGGGGGTGCCCCATCCCCATTGTTTCCAATGGGAGCTAATAGTAGATGGGGCTACATTTTGAGGGTCCATAACTTTGGACCTCTTGAACCAAACTTCACTAAACCTGGGTAGTATCATCAGGATAATTTCTTGCTGATATCAGCCAGGTTTGGTGATATTTGGTTCAGGGGGTCCAAAGTTATGGATCCCCAAAGTGGGTGCTCCCATCCCCCATTGTTTCCAATGGAAGTTAATAGTAGATGGGGCTACCTTTTTGAGGTTCCATAACTTTGGCCCCCCTGAACCAAACTTTGCTAAACCTGGGTGGTATCATCAGGAGGGTCCTAAAGAAACTCTGAAATGTTGGTACTGCTAACATAAACAGTTAGTTGAGACCATATTGTTTTTGTTGACCCTCTTTTCCACTTACAGAGCTGGTTTACTGTTTTTCTTTGAAATAAATATTCAAAAACATTTAACCCACTGATGCCTCAATTAATGTAATTTTATTGGTATCTATTTTTATTTTTGAAATTTACCAGTAGCTACCCTTGACTTATATGCGAGTCAATAAGTTTTCCCAGTTTTTTGTGGTAAAATTAGGTGCCTCAACTTACATGCGGGTCGACTTATACACGAGTATAAACGTTAATTGCTACCACATTCTGTTTCCTTGTTGTAGATCCACCAATATTAATTTTATTGATTGATTGATTGATTGATTGATTGATTAGATTTATAGGCCGCCTCATCCCCGAAGGGCTCGAGGCAGCTCACAGTATGCTGTTCACTAACAGCCCATAAAATACATACTACAATATAACCCCATTAAAACAAATTTACAATAGCAGCAATCACTTTAAAATTAAATAAAAGAGCTAAGACAAACAATGTCCTTAGGCAGCCTTCAAGGAAAGAACTGTATCACCAAACAGGTTGTTTAGCTCACCAGTTTGTTCATTTAAGCCATCTTTGATTCACCTTGAGGAAACATGTTCAGTTTTTAGCCATGTGCGGTCTCCAACTAGACAAGCAGTCAGAAATATCTGTGTGGTGTGAGTGCCATAGAATAAAGACTGAACCCTGTCCAACAGCTGTGTAGATGATTTAATGGTTACCAAGTAACATCAATCCACAGCTGTAACAGTGGAATGCAGCAAATTTTGATGTAATGCTAATAAGGATGTGTAGACTCCCCAGAGATATTTGTCTCTTCTTAGGGCTGATTGAAAAGTAATGCCAGGTAAGCAAGACGAGCTTGGTTTACCTGTCTAGCATTGCATATCTCTGCCATCTTGTTTAAACTAAGTCACATCTCTGTGCATTTAATTAGCAGGCCTAAATGCATTTCATTGTCATGCTAACCTTTCTTACAAAATGACTAAATGCTCAGTTTAGGTGAGTTACCAGATGCTGATACAGTATTTTTGTCTGTACATCATCCTGTTTAAATCAGCTCCTATAAAAGTGCCTTTGCTTCTCTACAAATTCTTTGGATACATTCACCTCATCAGTGACAACTCCAAATTTGCACCCAAACTACCACCCTTGAGAAAGTTTTTGCTTCCATCAAAACAGCCTGGAAACAAAATCTCTTAATTCCATGTCAAGACGGCTGCGAATCACCACAAGCCACAGTTGCCACTCAGGGTGGGCAAGACAGAGTTTTCCTGTTCTGACCTCAATGAGGGCGGAGACAGGCAGATGGCCATGTCGGGCCAGGGCAAGTGCCATGTCAGGAAGCGGGAGGGTTGGCCCGAGCCTTTAAAGTGCCAGACCCTCCTTTGTGCTGGCCATGTGCTTGGGCCGGCTAGCAATTTGCCCGCCCACCTCTCCCTAACTTTGCCTGGCTTTGTTAATGCATGCTAACTTGTCATAGCCATTGGCGGTTTTGGCACATGGGTATTGATCTGGAAGGGCCAGGGGAAGGGAGCTAGCGAGCTACCTCTTCCCTTTTGGAATGGCAGACAGTGGCAAGGGGCAACCGACCTGCCAAACAGGGCATCTGGGGAGCACCTCTTGCTAGGAGCGACTGCCCAGCAGAGCCCCACAGAGGAGCAAAGCTCCAGTATGGGGCATCTGCCCGTGGGAGCTTCAATGTGATGTTGATATGATCAGATCAAAACCCATGCTGCGCCTCACGCTTCTGCTTGATTAATAAAGAATGGCTATAGCCAATCGATTTACCCCAGCCCAAAGTGTGGTGTGGTTATTGGACAGGGACTTTGTCTGGAATGAGTTACATCCTCGGACGGCAAATGGAAATGGATGGCAATTGCTCTGAGCATTCAGGACAAAAGAGGTTTTATATAGTTCTTTCTGCTCAGGGTAAAGGTCTCACAAAAATGCAAAATGTTCCAACGAGGTATACTAGGCAATACTTCAGGAAACTGTTTTCTGGCACCTCTGGTTTCCAACTCTTATGGCAGAAACAACAACAGTTATCAAAAAACACGGCTCTGAATTCCCACAAAGCAAACGTCATCAGGATTTGCTGATGTCAAATAAATGACAGAGTGGCACAATTATCCTCTGTGGTCTATTAAATTAATTTATTATGCAGCAATCTCCACTCTCTTAATAAAATGACACGCTGCGATACCAGATGTTAATGTTTGGATTGATGGGAGATGATAGCCTGCTTAATCCTCCTGTGCCATAGTTCCCCTGGCAGTTTGGAAATCACTTCAAGTGGGTGCTTAATGCTGCTGAAAGGCAGCATCTGATTTATGTATTAACAAAACTTCACGGAGAAGATGAAATCTCTGTGCCACCGGCTTTATTTTTCAATTAACATATTCCTGGCAATTGATAGGCTGGCCAAACACAAGAGCAACATCTACTCATTATCCACTTACATACTACAACATTTCCAGTTCCAACATGCAAAGACCCCTGCCTTGACTTCAACCCTGGAGGTTGCACTTGAGAAGGGAAACAACAGTCCTTGGATGTTTCAGCTACATCAGTACATATAAATGAGCTTCAAATGAAAATAAATGTAAAATGATTAAAAACTCTCCTTCTCCAAGACTTTAAACGTACATCTCTGCTTTCCTAATGAGGCAATGTTTTCACTCAGTGCTCATTGACAGTATCTCTGCCTATCTCATACAGTAACACAAAGGATTTATAGAGCACTTTCAGCATACAAAGCATTTGACATTCCTTGGCTACGTAATCCCCACAACAGCCCTGTGAAAGTAACTACATTATTACTGTCTTTGACAGATGCAGGGGGGGGGGGGGCTTTAATATTAAAGGAACTGCTCTGTTCCTTTCTTTCTCCCCTTCCCCCACAAGTGAATTTGGGTTATTGTTTTTTGTAAATATGGCAATTATTTTATACTTGGTTTTTAACATCTGTTTTTGAGCTGTCCCATTACAATGACAGGTTGTTCAAAACCATTAAAAATGTGTTCCTTCATGTAAGTATTTGAAAAATCCTTTCTACTTTCTAAAGGTGTGAATGGAATAGAATTATCCTGCATTGTTTTGATTTCTCTTTATCATGAGTCCAGCCTCTACAGAACTTAACCTGGATCTCTGAGGTATTAGCTCTTCTAGAGCCCATGACCCACCCTTTCTCTGTGGAAAGCTTTAAGGATGTGCATTTGGATATATAGATACACACACAAAAATACCGTATTGGTATTTTACAGATATATGTGGGTCTCCTGAGGGAATCTGGGATTTTTCTGGAGTACCACAAAACTGGTAATGAAAAATCCTGGAAATATTTGGAATTAACTAGAAATATTAGGAGCCAGAATTTCAAGGCTCCCAGGAGTGCTTTTCCTTTATTTTTCCAGTGTGTCTGTGTCTTCCTGGTTTCTCTTTGATTCTGTCCTGTTAAATTGATTTTCTTGTGGCTTGTCTGACTTTGCAAAGGTACAGTTTCCTGTGCTGTCATTATTTTGGGGTATATAGCATTGTTACTTTCAGTGTGGCCTGACTCATTTGCAGTTCAGCTATTATGAACAACACTAGAAGGTCCTACAGCCTACGCAAGTCTATCCCATTACACCCTCATTATGGCAACCATCAGAAGGAACATTAGTCTGTCTTTTGATAACCAATGGACTTTAATATGATCTTTTCTCTCCTGTGCCATTGGATATTATTGTAAATTGAGTCTATGCACCTCATCCAGAATAAGAGTCTCCAGTCTTCTCTTTTTCTTTTGAAAAAGTCACTCATTTATTTTTAGGCACTGAAGACTTTCAATTGATCACTGTAGGCTGATAAAAACAAAGTTAATCAGAAGTTAAAGACGTTGTTTCTTCAAAAACAAAGAAACATATTATCACAGTTTGAAAAGGTCACTTCCTTGAAGTTTCCATTAATATTTACCTGAGCCACCAGGAGGCCATCTCTGTGCTGAAGTCGGTTCTGCATGGTCCAAATATCCTGGGTTGAACAAGGGAAATATCCCGGTTTGGCCAAGAAGTTTGCATGGTCCCTAGTCCTAAAGCAGGTTTGTCCCACGATATTTCCCTCATCCCAGATTTTTCAAAAACCACTAAAATAGCAATCTTTTTCCAAAATCCCGTGTTGAACCTGATTTATTTTTCCTTCCCCCTGCCTGATCTCCCTGCCTTACATCATGTCACTTTCATTTTTGCTGAGTTGCAGCCTGCCCTTTCCTAAACGTTCCCCAAGCAAGTTTTCTTCCCTTTGACAGCTTTTCCAGGAGCCAGGCAAGCGAGCCCATGCGGAAAAGCATGAGTGCTTGCCTTGTTTCCTCTTGCTTTCACCAAGCGCCGCTCGCTAGACAAGCCACAGCCTTGAGAGCCCAATCCTGCAGCTCCGGCTCATGTTCCCAATGGGGTCCTGGGGGGACGGGCAGGGAAGTACCTATCTGGCAGGATGATCTCACCCCGTGACAGCCCCAAAGACCAGTCAAATGTTATTTGGTATATCATTGGGAGGTGGGGTGAGCGTCTCGTGCTGTAGTTTCTTTCACATCTTTAAATGTGGATAGGACATAGTGCTCTGCCCAGTGTTTGCAAAAGGTTTTTACTTTGTATAGCACAACATGCTTGCCGTGTTGCTCACTGCACCAGCTCTTTTTCAAAGCTAGATAAAAGGGTGTGTGTCCTGTTTGGTTTTTCTGCAGTTGCTGTAGATCCACCAATCAGAAGCATTGCCTTTAGGGAAAGAGCCAACTAGAATGCAGCACACCAGGGATGTTCGAGCATGCGTGACTGCGTCTGCATTGTAAAAACAAAAAGGGGGGGTCGTGCAAAAGAAATCAGAGTATTTCTTCCCTGCCTAACTATACTCCTTCATGGAAATGGGCATCCATTCAAAGGGAGAAACTGGAATAAAATAGACCCTTCTTTAAAAATACTGAATGTAACCTGGTGTTATTATGTTGTGCGAAATCGACGTAAGATTCATGTGTCACTTCTATAGAACAAAATAATGGGTTTAAAATTCCAACCCCATTCCATAAAACTCCTGTGTGAAATGCTTAACGTATAGTTACTTGTCACAGTTCTGCCAATTATTTCAGCAATTGTCAACAATTCACAGTTGTATGAGACTTCACTCTGAGGAAAAAGTATAATCATGTATTAATGCCTCCACACCTGTGTTCAGCCACTTGTTAGCAATTAGTTTTGCACTGCGGACAGACACAAGGTACTGCTCCAGCATCCAGAGCCCAATTGGGATGATCGTAGGCAGACAGAGTCAGTGGGCCTCATCCCAGTCTCCCTGTGCCTGCTGCCTATTATGACCTATTATGCAAGCTAATGAACCTGTATCATTATAAATGATTTTTCATATATTATACGCCCATGTAGGAAACTTATCATGTCTATCAAGTATCTCTAGGTCAGGTACACTGTTTGATATAAGATACAGTTGATTTCTCAGTATAAGGAGATTGAATAAATTTACATGACTTTGTGTGTGTAAAATAAAATCCCATTTAAATTAATTATATCAGTAAAATTAGTAAAAAAAGGGTTTTTTTATATACAAAGAAGTTGTGAAGCAAAGAAACATAAATAAACATAAAACAAACCCCCTCAAGTTACCATGGAAACCCCGAAGATTCCTGACATTTAAAAAATATAATGAAAACCAAGAGTATGACTTTATTTTATATGTGACAGTCCCACTACTGTCCAACATACTAACTGGTGTGTGAAAGACCTCATGCTGTTGATTAACAGCAGCGTTGAAATGATTTTGAGGAGTTATAGCATTATTCTATAAATTGAGAAGTCATTTCTTTATGGTACTTGGCTGTGTTAAAAAAGTATTAAAATACAGCCATATGTTGCTTAAAACTCTGCGGACGATCCTTGTGAACATGATAAAGCAGAGCCATCAATTTTCTTTGATAGCATCACTAACGTCAGCTAGTTCTGATAAGATGGAAGCAGTTTAATCAGTGGCTTCCTGAATCTTATAGAAACAGCTGTTGCCTCACAGTTCTTCCTCATTCAAAGGTTTCATTTAGTACAGTCATTGTTCTGGGGTCCAACCTTCTGGTACCTGCTCTTTGCAGAGCACTGCATTTTCTTATCTCACTGAGGAGGACACTTGAAAGACTTCATGTGCCGCATTCATCCTCTGTGGCCACATTCCAGTGTTTGAGCACAGTTGGATGTTCCTTTTCCACTGTGGGCACTTGCACTTCAGAAGAGGCAAGCTGTACATAGCCTTAGATGTTGAACTTTAAATATGTACAGTGTAAAGCTGAACCACAGAGATGGAAACATTTTCAAAACTCTGTGGAAGTGACAGGAACTATACATATATGTTTATGTGCATGCAAAGAATTTTCATGTTACAATTCCTTATCTATTTTCAGGTATATAACAACAATAATAAGAGCTCCATGGTGCAGTTAGAAGCTTTGCTCATGACCTGAGTTTGATCCTGACGGTGGTCAGTTTCAGATAGCTGGCTCCAGGTTGAGTCAGCCTTCCACCTTTCCAAAGTAGGTAAAGTGAGTACCCATCTTGCTGGAGGCAACTGGGAAAGGCAATGGCAAATCACTCCATAAACAGAGTCTGCTAGTAAACGTCATGATGTGATGTCACCCCATGGGTCAGTAATGAGCAGGTGCTTGCACAGGGGACTACCTTTTTAATGACAATAATATGGGGAAAGCCTGTATGGTGGGGTGTTTAGGGTGTTGTACTAGGATCTGGGAACCCCAGGTTCAAATCCCCACTCTGTCATGGAAACTTGCTGCAGGACCTTGGGCCTAACTCATAGGGCTGTTGCAAAGATAAAATAATGCTCTGGGCCCTACTGGGCCCCAGGAGAAAAGTGGGGTGTAAGTGAAGTAAATGAATGAAATGGACAAATGAAAGTACTAAAGGTCCAGTAGTTGCTTTCAGGTTTCCACTGAATATCATGTTGATTTCCCATGGCTCTCTGTATCTTTTCTTCCACTCCATCCTCTGCCATGCATCAAATTCATATGACTGAACACTGTTTAAAACGTATTAAGCAGGTGCCCTAGTATGGATTCACATCTGGATGATTTATATTCTCTCTATTTCTGCCCCAATGTTACCTGGCTGACTCAGTATTTGTAAATGAAAAAGGCAAGTAGACTATATGGATCACAAATAATTTACGTATTGGAGTCCTTGCATTGTCTCCTGGGAACTGTAGCTCTTCTGTTGGGGAAGACATTGCATTCTATAAGCAACATTATGTGTGTCAACCAAAGATACAAACATAGTCAGTACACCAGACATGTAGGTTATTTTCAATTAAATAACTTGTCCGTGACCTTTACACACATGCTGCCATAAACAAGCTAGGAGGTTTTCTATTTCTATTTGCATTTATTACCTGCCCTTTGCCACAGTCTCAGGGTGTGTTGACTGAAGACTTTACTGCTGTAGAAGTTAATACATGTATATTTAGTGTCCTTAATTTTAACTGATAGATGACTTGCGTGCAACCTTGGAGTATATATAAGACAAACAGACCAGTATAAGGAGCCAGACCTCTCTGGACAGCTATTGCACTAAATGCCACCAACTGAGAAGGCACAACATTGGTTGAAATATTGAATAGGAGACTGATCTTCAGTATCATTTGGTGGGGTGTTTGGTGCAAAATCAAACAATCATCATGATTTGGTAAATCCAATTGTCCATCACACTTATTTGAAATAACCAATAATCTGTACTCGTTATTGAACTCTAAGCACTTTATAATTTAGACCACAGTAAAATAAGGTTTATGTGACATTAATAGCAGCTCTTTTTAAAAAAAGTTTATTAAAGGGAATATTTAAAAATGGCTACTATTCCTGTCAAAATGTGTTAGTTGATCACCTATGGGGAAGTTTTTTCCTGACATTGTTTCTTGTACACTCCCAGTGCTGGATTTGACAGCTTTTAACTGCACCAAGGACTTGAGGAACAACAACATAGTTCTGAATCAAATTGTTTTCTGAAGGTGTTATTTGTAAAAGGTTGATGGGAAACTGGGGGACCTGAATACCACCTTTCCTGTTTTAGCTGATGCTATTAGGGTTGAAGATCAATTCAGACTCATGACCAGTGTTAGAAGTTGTAATGCACACATGCATGTATGCATATATTTTGTACGCTAGACATATGCCATTCCCCACAATTCTTGACCCCCATCTTGGGGAGAATTATTGTGAGGGAGATCAATTTTTGAGAGACAAACCTATACATCAGGCAATTCACAGCTGTTCAGGAAGTTGCTTCACCATATCCCTTCCCAACTACCCAGCGGAGCATAATTGGATTTTGAGTGTTCTTACACAGCCTTGTTGCATTGTGCTTCCCCATCCTGATCCTTGCTGTGCCAGTGCTTCGCCCAGCAGGCATTTGTTCAAACAGACATTTAAATCAGTCACCAATCATATAAACTAATCATAAATAAATGCTGTGTTTAAAAACTTCCTACTGTTCAGAGTTTGTCTAAGCAGTCCTTAGCAATGTTAATGGATGCCAATCTGTTTAGTCTGGCAGTTTTGGCTCCTATGCAATTGTGAAAAACTCCAGTGCAAATCTGTTTGGCAGGCATTTGCATCATTCAATGCCAATTCGAACAGACCTAGCGATCAGCACATGTCTGATCATTATCATTGCACATGACAAATAACAGTTGAATATGTGCACTATGAAATTTGCAGAATCCCTTACATGTTATGCCATAATCACAATGGTGGCATTTATACAAACAACTATTCTGTCAAATGTGGATGATTTCTGGATTCAATAAAGGACTAAGAAGCCTATAACCGAAATGGTGCCAGTCAATGCACTTTCCATCCACCTAAGATGTTTTCAGAAGGAGACAGACAGCTTCTGACATGGCAGGCTCTGTTTAAAGAACGGAAGCTTATTTTTTGGTTGTTGTTTTTTTAAATCCCTTTTAGCAAGAATGACTGTGCATATGATAAGATTCCTAGAAGAAATAAGGACAACTTGAAGTAGGGATGGGTTATTTCTTCAGCCTGGGGGCTAAATCTTATATGATCATGGCATCAACACTACAAAATTAAAACAAGCAAATTGGCTGGGGGTCCACTCTGGTCCCATCTGGAAATATTGACACTCCACTGGCTAAGAAAGATTGGATAGCCCACCATTTCCCATCCAGCTAGTCCGCTTAGGCTGTAGTCCTAAGCAAAGTTTTCCCCTTAGAAACGCTTTAACAGGCTTAGAAGGATGTCACTGCATAGGATTTCATTGTCACTTTCTACAAAATGTGTATTGTCCCATATCTACAGTCTCTAGCTTACTAGATTTTCTGATCATACAGGCCCTACTAAGCAAACCAATTCCCCTTCCTTCTCTGGTGATACTTAACTATAAGATCTTCTTTCATTTTTCTTCCAGTACATCATTGATTTTATAGTGAATAAATAGAGTCTGGCAGGATTAATGTTTGCAAATTTTATTTTAAACTATTCATTTATCCCTAAACCAAGATGTGTCTCTAAAGATGTGCTTGTCTAATGTCCTTCATCACCTTTCATCAGGATTTGTCTGTAAAATCTTTCATGATAGGGCTGAGGGACTCCTGTGAATGAACATGAACAGAGCTACTACTTTTGGTAGCATCTGCTAAAATCCCAAATGCCATTGAGGCAACACCTGATGGGAAGAATAACATTCCTCATGATGCTACTGATGTAGCACAGCAAAATGGAGTCAACAATTTTTCCATGAATTATTTGGGAAACATGTGCAGCCAAAAAGAAGACAGCATATTAATTTTTTTTCAAAGGAGAAATCCTTTCTAAATCTAGGAACTGGGTCTTAAACTCCTATCTGCAGGAGCAGCCGCCAGAGCTATCTTCCTCAAATTATTTTTTGCCATCGGTTTTCCCTTCACTCAGACTTGGTGGCCATATTTCCCAAGAGACCTGCTGCCTCCCCATTGGGTTGCAACTTCAAGGAATAACAAGAACAAGGTAAGGTATGACTACAACAGAGAAGTATGAGTAGTTGTAGATTGTGCCTATTTGAAGGTTGGCACCTGCAAAAAGCATGCTCTGATGAGCAAATCTGACATGATGTCACAAAGAGGGAGAGACAGTCTCACAGATATCAGAGTCCAAGACCATGAAGGGCTTTTTATGTGATTGTCAATATTTCAGACTGAGCCTGGTAACAGATGGGCAGCCAGTGGAGTGACTGCAGAATGGGACTGATTACTTGTACTATCTAGATCCCAATAATACCTCAGCCATGACATTCTGCACCAACTGGAGTTTCCAAATTTTGAGGGAACACCAATGTATTATGCATTAAAACATGTTACATCTGGTGGTAGGGCTGCCTGTGGCTGCAATTACTAAGTTTGCTTAAAGTTTCTTAGAGTTTTTAACCTAGATTTCTTGATTTATTACATGTTCAGGAGATAGACTATGAGGGGTTGGGAATAGAGCACTGCATACAGAGCAACTAAAGGAGTCAGACAAAATGTTTGTGAACTTTCTTCTCTTCTGGTTTTCTTCTCAAATCCCAATTATCTTCCAAGAAATCTATTGTAGTTTATTATTCTACAGATGAATGCCAACTTAGTTACAAATATGTAGAGCCAGCATGGTGTGGTGAGTAAGAGTGGTGAACTCTAATCTGGAGAATGAGGTTTAATTCCCTCCTCCTCCACATGAAGCTTGCTGGGCAACCTTGGGGCCAGTGGCATAGCACCCAAGGGGTGGGGGCGGGGGGCGGGGCATCTTGCCATGAGCGCACACTGGTGCATGGGTGTGGCAAGGCGGGGGCATTCTGGGGGCATTCTGGGGTGGGGCGGGGGCAGGCAGGTGAATGGCAGTGGTGCAGGGCACACATAGTGCCCCGGGCACAGTTCCCCCTCATTACGGCTCTGCTTGGGGCAGTCACAGTTTTCCCAGAGCCCATGCAGAGTCAGGCAGTGGTGACCCATCTCTGAATGTCTCTTGTCTTGAAAACCCTACAGTGACTGATTATGCACAACACAAATATAATATCTTGAGGACTTTATAAAAAGTGTTTTGGAGAAGAACCCTTCATGGATTTCTTCCTCGAAATCTCTTAAGGTCGATTTTTTTCTCCCAACCTTGGTTTTTCAAAAATCACTAAACGAGCAAGTTTTTTCTCCAGAATGGGTTGGAGAAGGCTTTCCATTGTCTGTACAGAACAAGTTCCATTTTATTTTTCCTGCCTTTCCCCCCTCCACCACTTGAGCTCATACTTTCATTTTTGCAGCATTTCATGCCCGCCATTTTCTGCACGCTTCAGAAGACTCCATGAAGTCACCATGCAGACTTTTCCCATGGAGTTTTCCTCTGCTAGCAGCATATCCACTTGCTATTTCAGTCTAAAATATTCAACGATAAAGTTCTTTTCCCAGGTGATCCCATGTACGTGTCATTTTTCTTTTTGTTTTGAGGGAGGTGTCTTCATAGCTATTATGGCACCAGCTGAGAATTGCAGCCACTTTGAAGATTGGTCTACTTTCCATTAAGAAGCAGTTATTAGACCTTTCCTGAGTAGACCAGTCCTGAAAAGATACCTCCCTCAAAACAAAAGAAAAAAATGACACCTGCAAGGGATTGCCAGGCAAAACAAACTTTATTCATGCACTTTTTGCAGTGAAATTGTGTATAGATGAGCTGCTGGCAGATGAAACCTCTGTGGGAACCATCTGCAAATGGCAGCAGCTGCACGAAGGCTCCTGAAGCTAGCAGAAAATGGTGCAATAAAATGAAATTGACAGGTAGGAGGGGAGAGGCAGGAAAAAGACCTGCTTTCCCTGGCAACACTTTTTTGTCTGTTGTTTTGTCTGTTGTTTGTTGTTTTGAAACCATTTTTTAAAAAATCTACAATACATTTTATTTGTGCTGTGCAGAAATGTCACCATAAGTAAGCTGTGACCTGGCAGAACTTTATACCACCACCACCACAAAAATAACACTATACTTCCATCCAGGATTTTATCCTGGATCAACCTGTTGGCCTTTCTCATGGTTGAACCGACCTCTGGAATTCCTTCCCCCAAGAAGCTCACATGGCCTTCAGGAGATCAGTTAAGATTATTTGTTTTCAAAGAGCCCCTGTGGATAGCTGAATGACCCATCTCCCACTAGTTGACTGTTCTCAACAAGCTATACTTCTGAGGGGGTTTAGCGATATAATAAACTTTTATTTTTGTATGCTTGGGTTTTAATTAATTAATTAATTAATTGGATTTGTATCCCACCCTTTTTCCACAGGGGAATATTTTGTATTTATTTTACGTTATTGCTTTTTTAAAAAAGTGAATATTCTGAGCTCCCCTGAGTGATTTTAAACTAGATGGGCAGAATATAAATTTCACCAATATAAAAACAGAATAAATGGCCTTCAAACATCATAGCAATCTCTGTTTGTTTTTGACAGGCACGACTATGGCTCACTGTGCTAACATGCTTCATCCCTTCCCTCTTCTTTTCACCTGCAGAATGTAATTGAAGTTTCCCTGTTTTCAAAAGCCTTGAGTCAAACATAATTCCCACTTGGGGAAACAGGAGTTTGTTTGCTTCCCACAACCTAGCATTCTAATCCATTATAGGGAAAAACAATCTCAAGTGTGCTCAGGAGTTCAGGTACAGTAGCAAATTGATGCTTGTGTTAGGGCTTCCAAGTTGCCTGCTGAGGTGGGCAGCCTTCCACCTAAACGTCTGTGCTTCTGCTGCTACTCTGTGGAGAAGCAGGAGCAAAATGGAGGGCAAAAAAACTATGTTAGTAATGCAATGACATCATTTCCTGTTGTGGATATCATGCAGTGCTCTAGGGATCTCTCAAATTTCTGTGTCTCTACTCCCATTTTACTCCTGGGGATTCTATATTATAATTAAATATTACATTCAGTGGAACAAGAAAGGAGGAAGAAACTAAATGAGCAATTTATTCCTATCCCAAATTCACTTCTTGGTTTATGACATCTGAATGAACTCTATATTATAGTCATAATCTGAATGGAAATTAAGTGGAAAATACTTAAAATATGAGGTGTTGTGTGGTTTCCAGGCTGTACGGCCATGTTCTAGTAGCATTTTCTCCTGACGTTTTACCTGCATCTGTGGCTGGCATCTTCAGAGGATTCTCATGGTGTCCTGCAGAAGATCTTTGGAATGAAAGTTTAGTAAGTGTACTGGGTCATTATTGAAATCTAAGCACTTAGGCTAGAGTAGCTCTGCATGGGATTGAACTACAACTAACTTTCCAGTTGGACACAACCACATGCAGTGTCACCTCCTTACCATCAGAAATTATTGTGCAATCAGCTTGTTTACCTACATAGCTTACCATGTTTACCTACATAGCTTACCATGTTGCACTGTTGCCAAATTGCCACTAAAGTTGCTTTTGCATTTAAGCATGTGCAGCATGTGCATTATACAATATATTCTCAGTTCTACTGCAAACCAAATCTTTGTATTCTCATCATGTTCTTGCAGGCAAATATCCAGGCATTCATGGACTACTTTAGAAACTGAAAGCTTATGATTTGTGACTTTTAAAAACAATTGCATAAATAACAGTCTTGCAAAGCTGTCATAACAACATGCTGAAAACCCTTAATTCAATTTCTTTCTTAAATCAACATCTGGGATGCACATTATCTAAAACTCAATAAGATGGGAAAAAACACAAACAACGCATTATTACTGAAAAATGTACCTTGGTTATTGTCAGTTGTTGCTCTCAATTCTCTATGTTCTCAATTTTTATAATTAATCTATATTTGAATATAAACACTTTAAGGGTCATTGGCAATGAACTCTCAGTTACAGTGGTCAGCTTTTGTGGCTTTAAATGGGAAGTGTGTTTTATAACAGAAAACAGGTGTGGATACAGCTTCTTTGATGTCCTTCACTGGATTTATCTTTACAGCACTTTAATACAAAACTGCTGACCAAAGGTGTAATAAACCGCTTTAGAAAGCACAAGTAAATGAAATATAATGCTACAGCAAACAATAAAATTGATAAATCAACAAAGCTGAAGAGAATCTGCAGAAGATGTAACCTTGCAACTATAGACTGTGATGTACAATGTATTCCTGCTCTCTGAACAATAAAGCATACAACTGGTATTATCTATGAAGAAGCACTATCCAGTTGTTCATGTAATTGATTCCACTGTTCAGGGCATTTTTCAGATGGTTTAATATAGTTTCTAGTGCATTATATATTTTCCTCTCTTTTCTTTCTTTCTTTCTTTCTTTCTTTCTTTCTTTCTTTCTTTCTTTCTTTCTTTCTTTCTTTCTTTCTTTCTTTCTTTCTTTCTTTCTTTCTTTCTTTCTTTCTTTTGAGCATCCTACATTAAGGATTGTTTTTATTTCTCTACTAACTCCTAAGCAACTCTTATAATGTACTTCAGAGGAAGATACCATCTCTGTTGATAACTCATATAACATTTGATGGATTTGACTTCTTTTCATTGAAGTCACAGTGCTGATATTAAATACTCAATAAGATTTATCTTTTCCTACTAGAAAGATCTGGACAGAAATAAATCTAGTTCTAGCATTTAAAACAACAACAACAAAAGTCTCAAGACCATAGCTAGGATTGCCAGATTGCAACACGGAGAATATGTATTAATTTTTATATGCACCTATGAAGTGAAAGATGTGATAGTGGAGGCTGCTCCCATCTTTTCCCTTCATCATGTCAGAAGAAATATATTGCTCAATATATATTGTCATACTCACTCGTTTATACAATTAGTAGCATAGTCATGTATGAATGTCTTCCATCATGCTTAATTACACTTTGGTATTAATTTTCAGATCTGTCTGCTGCCAGAAACTACAGAACGTGAGCCAGAAACTTAGGCACTGGTTCCTTGCCCCTTAATACTACCAGTCCTGCTGGTCAGAAAGACAACCATTTAATGCCAGGACACTGTCACAATAGTTCACAGTTCCCTGGGACTTAGGAATCAGGCTATATCAGAGAGACAGTGCAGCATATACTCCCCTCTCCTGAGCAACCAGAACTTTTTTGCAATTTTTAATGCTGATTTTTATAAGATTATATATATAACTTTTATAAGAATATATATATAACATAAATTAGGGATGTGTTTAGGAGTGTGCCACTGAAGACCTAAATGCTAGCTTGTTCTTGCATAAATTACTTCACATTGGCTCCTTCCGCACGGGCCAATAAATCCAGGCTGGGGATGGGGGAAAACCATTTAAGGGGGGGGACTTTGCATGGCTCCCACCCCTGAATCAAGGCTGCCCCACATTCCACCCCCCAAATGGGTTATTTGAGAATTACACTATCCATGATTCTTTCATTTTAAAGTAGAGTGCAGCTGCTCTCAAGCGAATGGCTGCCTGGGAAGCACTTTACTTGGCTGCACTTCCCTGTTTTGTGCAGTCCCCACCTCGCAGCTGGGTGGTCACAAGGGGTCACAGGCACATCAGCGTGGCTGTGAAGGTCCATGCCTGCCTGCCTGCATAGCTACACAGCAGAGAGAGGGAGGTTAAAAAAAGCCACACCTCCTTGCAAGGGCATGATGGCAACGCGTGTTGCTTCCATGGGCTCCGTCCGTGGCCTGCCCGGAGGCATGTGAACGCCCCAATGGCTACACGGGTTGCTTTCTCCCAGCTGCAACCTGCTATACTTTGCCTGTGTGGAGGGGGCCCATTAAGATGAATTTGTGAATTAATTTGGTTAGGGTTCAAGAAGTATTGTAAAATGAAAGTAATTTTATGTTCCAATGTTATTTTTTTTCTGAATAAACTATACATTTAAAATAAAAAAAGAAGTATTGTTTTGAGTGATGGCAGGTGATATATAGTTATATATTCAAGTTGTTGTCGTATTCCTAAAGTTTTCAAGGCAGTGTGTACATGTTGTACAGTGTTTTATCTGTAGTGTTTGTTTTATACATCTATCATCACTTGATGTTGCAGTTAGTGGGTCACAACTGTAGTTATGTACAATAGGGGATGCTTTGGTGACTATCCCAGTTTATGACAAACTTGACACTGACACGTATCCAACCACAAACTTGTCGGAGCGTTCCCATCTTTGGAAGGGAGAGGCCATTCTCTGTTGCTTCTGTTTATTTATTTTGCACGTTTTTATGCTGCCTCTACAGGGAACCTGCCTAAGGCATGATGTCACTTTTGGTTTTCTGTAGAAGTGATATCAGCAGGTTGGCATGACAGCAGCGTGCCAGCTCATACTCCCAAAATGATACCAGGGTTGCTTGCTGTGGCCTGGCAACACTATGTTCCCCCCCATAGTTGTTTCAGCACGGAGGCTTGCCCATAACAACTAATAATAAGTAGTTATAATGCATACAGTAGTAGTCAAATGTATTGCATTTAGCCAAAGGCCATTACAAACACAAAACAAAGGAAAGTAATGCAAAACAAAAACTAAATGTAAAACCCTCACAATAAAGCAAAAACTATTGCTAAGATAAAATTGGTCAGCCCCTCAAAAATTGAAGTTTGCCTTGCAAGCACTTTGGCTCTGATCTTTCTAGCCACAAGGGCAAAAAGAACCACTCTGTCTGATAAACAGGGATCTATATCAGTGAGCAAATAAATTAGCTTTTCAGAATCTGAGACACTGGGAATCCTCAGGATTAAAGTTTCAATAAATTTATTCCTAGGTTCTGCATATCAGGAGCAATTTATAACATAATGAGGCAGATCCTTCTCAGTGAGATTCCCACAAATACAGAGGCATTGATCTATCAAGATTTGATTATATTGCCCTGTAAGAACAGGAGAAGACATTGTCAGAACCTCGGGGATGTTAAGACCACCCTAATCTTATATACTGAGATTTTACCAGGTATGACACTCTATGGCACGGGTGCCAGAACCAGTGGTGGTGAACCTATGGCACGGGTGCCAGAGGTGGCACTCAGAGCCCTTTCTGTGGGCACGCATGCAGAGTTCATCATGTAGGGGGGAAATTGCCCCCTCCACACACACATCTAGACTGGCCTGGGCTGCTGGACTTGATCTGCGTGCACCTCAGCGAGCAGGGAGGACTCGGCTGGCAGGCCTGGTGCCTGTGCTCCAGGTGTCTGCTGCCTGTGGGGGGGGGGGGGAGCAGAGGCAGCAGAGATGCTAGAGGCGCAGAGCAGCACATGTGGGACTTACTGAAGGCTACAGCAGGCTGACCCCTGCTCAAGGGGGTTATTCAGGTTAAATTGCCATGTTGGCACTTTGCGATAAATAAGTGGGTTTTGGGTTGCAATTTGGGCACTCAGTCTCAAAAAGGTTCGCCATCACTGCTCTAGTATGATCCCTTTTTATCATTCTGGACCATGGTGCAAGCTGTGATGGTGAGATTGTCACACTATTGAATGTGTCATCCTCTTTGTAGATCTATTCCCACGACTCAGTATTGTTTCCCATAGTATATAACAAGTCATCTGGTATGGTGTAACACTCTGAAGTAGATCCTAAATAATCTGAAAGGGACTTGTCAGTTCTAAAAGGGAGGTTGAAATATTAGTGACCAAAAGATATTGTATTTTTTGATATAGTATTCTTTTACCCAGTATTTCACAATGGTTAAATGGGCACATGCTTTGGGCAAGGGCTAACCAAGCTCTGCCCTCAGCAAGGTCACTGGTGATCCCTTTGCGAGTGCCAAGACTCATCATAAAAATATTCTGCATTACTTCCAGACTGTTAAAAGGACTTGCTCTTTCCATCCCCATACCTTGATACCATATAGTAAGAGATTATTTTACTAACAAAAAGTTGAAAATTGGATCTGTCAGAAACCCTCTTCTGGTATAGTAGAATTTCAAAATACTTCCAGTTGTCTTTAAAGTTGTGGCTCTTGTGAGTGCTAAGGGAGCATTCCAGTTCAGGGTCTTGCTAAAAGTAATTCCCAGGTATTTAAATGTGCTACATTGTTCAATGGGGATGTCATGAATGCTCAACAAAAGTTTTTTTTTGTTCTTTTCCCATTATGTTTGGTTTTTGCATAACTGATGGTTAGAGCTTCTTCTGAACAATATTCACTAGAAGTATGTAGCAATCTTTTTAAACAAATTCTGGTGATGGAGATTAGCACCATGTTATCTGCATAAAGTAAGATAGAAGGCCATCAGAAGGTACATTGTATTCTGGCCCAGGTAGTCTCTGCACTACATCATTAATATATAGACTGAAGAGCGATAAGGTCGAGATGCACCCCTGCTTAGCTCCCTTTTTAACTGGGATTTCTTTGGTAAGAAAGTTTGAGATACCTACTTTAACTTTAACATGTGTCTCTGGAAAAAATTAATGCAAAAGATACAACAAGCATTTCTTGATGTTTGTGCCCCTTGACTTATTTAACTTGGTACCATTTAACATACAAATTCAATGAGGAGAACAGCTCCAAAAATTTTAACCCAAACTTCTTAGTAATTGGGTCTTGTGAGGCTCATTCTAGGAGAATGGCATGCTCTACTGACTGCACTTTTAACACTGTCCCAGAAGCAGTGCTGCAAGGTCCAATTCTGTCATTAAAATCTCTCCCTAAAATTATTTGGGGATTGGGAAATTGAGGGATCAGCAATTCAAGCATATTAATTATCTGATCCCAAAGTTTTCCACTATCCTGTGGGGGGGAGGGGGGAGAGAGAGGGGGGAGAGAAAGAGAGAGAGAGAGACGTCCATGCACAGAAGAGTAGTGGCATTTTGACCCTTAATAATAAGTGCCTAGATGTAATGTGGGCATTCTGAATATAAAATCTGGACTTCCACTGTTAAATCTGCCAATATAAGGACATCCAGACCCCTACAGTCTCTATCCTTAACATGAGTTTTGATAGCCAGTGTGGCAAAAGTCTGATTGCCCTGTAAAGAAAGAGTGACGACATTCTGTGACCTGGTTTCCTGTGAAAATAAGATGTCATGCTCATATACTAATTTTTTAAAATTTGGGTCATCGAGTTTATTCCTCACCCCCACCCCACCCCATCCCCCAGTTCCCGGAAAGCAGCTTTAATTGTCAGTCAAAGGAAGATATCCAGTTCTCCTTTTGTGTCCAAAAAGACATTGCTGTTTTGGGCAATGTCCCTGACTCTGTGTTGTTTACTTCATGTTTTGATGGACTGTGTAAAACCAATTCATGCATCTTCAGAAGGCCACATTGATATCAGCATCGAAGATACCTTTTTGAACATCTTAGAATAAGATGCTAGCCTTGGTCTTTAAGATTCTACTGGACTTCTGTTTTAGTGTTCTAGCCGCAGCCTCTAGAAAACCAAATCCTTGCCTAATGCTCTTTTTGCTGCACAAGGACTTCCCTGGGGCTTAGCAGCATCACCAGTAACTGTTTCAGCTTGCATGTAGAGAAAGAGCCTTCTTCCCCTTGCTGGTGCAAAGGGGCAGAGGGTGGCCCTTTCTTAGGCCCATGCTGGGAACTCAGGACTTCACTCCAAACAGTACTTGCCACAAAGCTTTGGACTCTTAGGCCATATATGCATGCAGTGTTTACCCTGCAGGTGTGTGTTTCACAGTGTTTTTTTCTTGCACTTTCCTGTTTCAACTGGTTTTTCCTGATGTGAAATGAACAAGGCTGAGGCAATCGGCTCTTTTGCCCACCCTCCACTTTCTTGTTCTATCCATTCAGGGAGAAGCTGCTGTTTTTTGGGGCAGGAAAAGCCTGGAGGAGTGATGAAACCCAAAGAAAGCAAAATGCATGGTAATCCCCTCTACTTTTCCTGTGAAGGGAGGCAGGGTAGTTGCATTTTGCCAGGGTTCAAAAACCTTGTGGCTTCTCTGATCTATGGTGTGGTGAGTTTGGAAGGGGGGAATGCATGTGTGCAACCAGGAATGTGCCCCAAAGGGAATGCACACTCACTGAGGGGCAGATCCAAGTGCATAAATGGTCATTATCTGATTGATTTTTCACCCAGTCTCATCTCATTCCCCTCTATGATCCTGCTCCCATCTCACCTGTCTTTTTGTCTGTGCAGCTTTCATGAGTCCCAGTATATATTTTATGGTGGAACCCCTCCTTCCTTTTTCACCAGTGGAAACCCTGTTTGGATCCAATCCTATAAAACAGCCTTCTATGCTAGATAGAAACCAACCCCCCACCCCACACACACACCTTTGTATACCTTAAATTGCATAAATCTCATAAACCCCAATCTGCATAAATTAACCTATGTAAATTTCATTTGTTTGAGCTGCCAAGACTTTTAACTACCTCGCGTAGTCAGAGCTGATTAATGAGGCTGGCCTATGCAGTGAAAGTCGAGGCTGTGTGTTGTCGGCTACATTAGAATGAATGTAAAAATTGTGCTGTCTTATTGAAGGCTTGTGCTGTCGGTGAAGGGGTGGGAAAGTTCCTGTGGATGGGGCGGCTAATTGTTCCCTAAATTATTCATCCCATTTCTCTGGGTACTCATTCTCCTGTGGTTGTTTTTTTTTTCCCTCTCTCTACCCTCTGAGTATAAATGCCTTTATCATGAAAATAATTTCTGGAGAAGCGGCTAGGTCTTTTCGCATGGCATTTTAAAAAAAAGAACTGTTCATTAACATATAGATTTAATTTTGTGGTATATAAAAGATGTTTTGCATATGACTGCTACAATGACATAAAATCAACAAGCATCCCTCTGTTATTGTGGTTTTGTAGCAGTTGCCTTGCCTTTGTCAAGAAAGGAAGGATAAATCTAGCTCATAATTATCCTTCTTGGTTAGCTTTGATTTCTGCTGCCCTCATCCTTTTCTGTTAAAATCCCATTTAGCACTTTAAAAATTATCTGATTTGTTATTTCTGCTAGTTTCAATGTGTAGGAGGTTTGCATGAATTTCCCCAATGTCAAACACTTGTATTATATATTTGGTTGCAATTTTGTCACTCATGTCAGGACATACCTTCTTTTTGCTTAATCCTACAGTTAATGAAGTTAGTAATATAATTATCTGGACAAAAGAAATCTTTCATCCTTGTCATGCCCCCAGAGAAGCTCTTGCTATTTTCTTATTAAGTCTCAGTTGTCCATTTAGTTACAATGGGTTTAGCTCCTTTTGTATAGTGTTCTAAGGGAGAGAATTTTAGTTAGACCCTGCCCCTTTAAGAAATCTCCCTAGAGGCAGTCTTCCTTTCATTACCCAGTAGAACCCCGGTTTAGTTAATTTAGTCTAAGGTGCCTGCGGAGTTGGAAGGCTGCAATATCTCTTACGTCTATGGTGTATAGTCTATGGTGTATAAAGAGAGCATAAAGTTAAAGTGTTAACAGAAAGTAGAATCCAGATAAAGGACACTGAAGGAACCAAGAGGAAGCCCAGACAAAGTGGACCTTCCTGGAAGGAGTCAGGAAAGGATAAAAGTTTCAAGGTTCAAGTTGTTCGAGTCAAGCAAGTACTTTATTTTAGTCAGACCCTGGGAGGAATTGGGGTCTCAATTCTTCTAGCAATAAACCTTTTTTTAACTGTTACACCTTGCTTGTGAGTCTCCCACTCTGTTCTGGCTGAGTATAGGGCACCTAAGACTGTTTTACTTGGGGGACAGAACAATCCTTAGTACTAAGATGTCACAACTCATCACCTGAAATGCCATGTGCCAACTTGTTGAACATGAAAAATTCCCTCTTTGATGAATTGTATTATTGCTAAGTATGAAAAATCTATGAACCTTTCAACAAAGGAAACCATACCCAAGATTGCTGACATTATGTTTAAAGCACAAGAGATACAGGATCACTGAGAGCTTGTCCTCTAGAGAAATGGAGATGTTGTATAACAAAGTACATTTCTTAGAAATGTCATTCATTTGAAATAAGGATTTTTAACAATGCTAAGTAGAGATTTATAAGGTTTTGCAAATTAAATCCTTCATTGTCAGCTGCAATTCAATAATCCTTATTCTGGTTGTCAGGATGGATTTACACCAAAATGTCTCTTAGGAATACTTTGGACCAGTTAACTCCTAAATAATTTCTCCAAATAATTATACACATGTGATAAATGTAGGACTGCCAAGCCCCTGGTGGGAACAGAGAATTCCCATCTCCAGGCCCTGTTGCCAATCATTGCTTGGAACAGCAGCATATTTTTTTAAAAAGTGCAGCCTTGTGTACTTACTAGCAGTCCTTGCCAGAAGTGATAAAGGGTAGCTCTGGGAATCATCAGAAACTCCGTGGTTTCCATAGAATTTCCAGCAATTCTTAGAGCTACTGTCAAAGGCTTTTATGGCCAGAATCAGCTGGCTGTTGTAGGTTTTTTAGACTTTGTGGCTGTGGACTGCTAGTTTTTGCTACTAACGTTTCACCTATATCTGTGGCTGGCATCTTCAGAGGCATGTCAAGAAGAAAAACACATATCACCATGACATGCCTCTGAAGATGCCAGCCATAGATGTGGGTGAAATGTTAGGAACAAAAACTACTGGACCTCAGCCACACAACCCAGAAAACCTACATCAGCACAGAACTACCCTTTGTCGCTTCAGGCAATGATTTCTAGTTGAGTACATGAGGCTGCATTTTAAAAAAATTATGCTGCCATCTGTGCCCTTTAACCTTCCCACTGATTGCCAAGCGACCTTAGACATATAGGTGTGTGGATAATATGTATGGTTAATTGGGACTGTGCTGCTGATTTCACTAGTTTAGCAAAATACAAGGACAATCACAGACATTGCAGCTGACCTCACAGCATGTACCATCCTGTCCACACTAATCTTTCTCAGTATAGCTACATATCTTCCTATATAATTTTGAAGAAATTATAATAATGTGATGAGTCTTCAGTGGAGAGGTTTAATATGTTTGAAATAAACTAATCACCATATTTTGAAAATGAACACACCTTCTGTTTAGAAACTCTAGACCGGATATCTGCATATACTTCATTTTAATCCTCACCAGGACCTTGTGAAGAAATGTATTGTTGAAGGCTTTCATGGCTGGAATCAACTGGCCATTGTGGGTTTTCTGGGCTGTGTTGATATGGTCTTGTAGTTTTAGCTCCTAAGATTTCACCTGAATTGATGGCTGGGATCTTTAGAGACATGTCACAATAAGATGTGGAGAGGAACACATTACATGACATGCCTCTGAACATGCCAGCCCTAGATGCAGGTGAAACGTTAGGAGCTAAAACTACCAGGTCATGGCCACAAAGCCCAGAAAACCCATAACAGCCACTTGTGAGGAAAACTGGGCTGAAAGTCAGTGGCGTTCCTGCCTAGGGACAGGGGGTACCCTTTGTCCCCGGGCGCCCCCCATTTGGTCACATGGGGGGCGCCAACATTTCAGGGTCGTTTGTGTGTTTTTTAATGTTTTAAGTGTTTTTTTCACGTTCCGGCCTGCAGGGGGCACATTTTTAAGGCTAGTGGCACCAAAATTTCAGGGTACCATCCGGAGACTGCCCTGATGATACCACCCAAATTTGGTGATGTTTGGTCCAGGGGTAGCAAAGTTATGGACCCCCAAAGGGGGTGCCCCCATCCCCATTGTTTTCAATGGGAGCTAACCTGAGATGGGGGCTTTGCCATTTTGAGGGACCATGCTTTGGTCCCCCTAATTATAACTTCACCAAACTTGGGTGGCATCATAAGAATAGTTAACAGATGATACCCGGAACATTTTCTAGTGTCACTAGCTTTAAAAATACACCCCTTCCAGGCACCCTGATAAATTTGCCCAAGGTTCTTTTGTTTGCAGTGAGCTGCTCCATTGTAGCCAATGGGGGGAATTTCTGGAGATGTGTAGGCGGTCTGCATTTTTTGAAGAGATAGAGGCGCAGACTTTCAGGGTGGCTCCAGGAGGGCCTCCTGGTAATGGCATGTCCAGGTTTGGAAACCTTTTAGCTTCTGGGGGTTCAGTTTTATGGGCCCAAATTTTAAAGGCTTATTTTGTTTCCCGGCTCCTGCACATGAAAGCCTGTGGGCTGAGATCTCTCAGAACTCTCTCAAGCCCCACTCCAGAAGAAAAGCTCACCAAGCTTGGATGCTTATTACTCAAGGCCTCTTGGAGGCCACCTTGAGAAGTCTGGCACCTCTATCTTCCAAAAAGATGTGCAGCCTGCCTCAGAAATTCCTCATTAGCTACAATGGAAGCAAAGTCACTTATGCAAAACAAAGAATCTTGGCCAGAATTTTTTTGGGGTGCCTGGAAGGGGTGTATTTTTTAAAGCTAGTGACACCAAAATTTCAGGGTATCATCTGTTAACTATTCTTATGATTGTCACCCCAAGTTTGGTGAAGTTATGTTCAGAGGGACCAAAGTTATAGATCCCTCAAAGGGGTAGCCAGCATCTCAGGTTAGCTCCCATTGAAAACAATGGGGATGGGGGGCATTTCCATTTTGGGCGTCCCATAACTTGCTGCCCTGAACCAAACATCACCAAACTCGAGGAATGTATCATCAGGACGTGAGTCTCTGGATGATGCCCTGAAAGTCAATGAATGCCGCTAGCTTTAAAAAATGCGCTCCCTACGAGGCCGAAAACCCCAAAATACCCCCAAAGACCCCAAATACCTTGCATTCGCGATTTTGTTTCACTATTTGGGCGGGACATAACTTTCAGGACAATTTTTGTCCAAATGTACTAAATTTGCCCAGATTCCAGCCAAATCTGCTATTTGTTTCATCTGAATCTCAACCCTCCATAAAGTGATGCTGTTTTAGGGTGGGGAGAATCCACCCAAACAGCATCACTTTCAATTCCCTGTTTTAACTGGGGACCCACAGATTCTCCCTTTAAGGTAGATTTAAAAGAAGAATTTGACCCTAGATTTAGAAGCACCATTGAAAGTGATTCTGTTTGGGGGGTGGATTCCACTGGAGGAATGTTTTTGTGAGGAGATGATGCTGACATTTGTTTGGTAAATGTTTTACTGGGGGGTGATTTGTGAGAGATTTACATGCTTAATATCCACTTGCACTGGCTTGGAGTTGTTTCTCAGGCTAACAACCTACCTCATAGGGTTGTTGTGATTAGGAAATTAGGAAAAGAGTTGGTGGGGAGAGAGCCATGTATGTTTTGATAAATTAGGAGGGTGTTTTTTGTGAGCTGGTACAAAAAAATCATTGTTTGGTCATGGTGGGGAGGGTGGCCATCCATGCTCTGCAGCTGGTAGTATGCATCAAACTCAGGTTTTGTCCCCGGGCGCCAGTGTGCCTAGGTACGCCCCTGCTGAAAGTAACTGTATGAGTTATAAGGCTTTGTAGAATGTTGAGCTGGTTCTCAATGTCACTTTCCTGAGCCAAACAGAAAGCAAACTTAAAACAACTAGCATATCAATTTTTTTGTAGGAGAAACTGGACATTTTCCAAAAAGTTCCCTAATTGCATTTTCTTACTAATTATTAAAAGCAGAAAAGCAATCCAGTATCAGTCATGTTTCATACATATTTGTGATCAAGCTAGAATAGAAGAATAGAATAGAATAGAATAGAATAGAATAGAATAGAATAGAATAGAATAGAATAGAATAGAATAGAATAGAATCTTTATTGGCCAAGTGTGATTGGACACACAAGGAATTTGTCTCCGGTGCATATGCTCTCAGTGTACATAAAAGAAAATACATTTGTCAAGAATCATAAGGTACAGCACTTAATGATTGTCATATAGGTCTAGTAAGCAATCAGGAAACAATCAATAGTAATAAAAACATAAAATGTAAAATCATAAAATAAAATGAAATGTCAGCACAGGCTATAGTCATACAGTCATAATTGGGAGGAGATGGGTAATAGGAATGATGAAAGAAGAGAGTAGATTGCGAGTAATTATATAATGAAATATATAATGAAATGGTTGTGACATTATCCGAGGGAATTATTTGTTTAACAGAAGTGATTGGCATTCAGGAAAAACTGTTCTTATGTCTAGTTGTCTTGGTGTGCAGTGCTCTTGTAGCTGACGTTTAGAGGAGTAAGAGATTGGAAACAATTTATGTCCCAGGATCACGAGAGGAGTCCAGTAAATATTTTCACAGCCCTTTTTTTGACCCGTGCAGTATACAGGTCCTCAATGGAAGGCAGGTTAGCAGGTTAGTGTTCCAAATTCCAAACTGTAAAGTTATTGGATATTAAATTTAAGAGGGATTTGTATCATGCTTTTTGCCATCTTTATTTTCTGACTCTTCATGCCCACTCCCACAGCTGCCATTTCAGACCATTATGATAGTCTGTGTTCTACTGGCTCCTTTAAAATACAAACATTAACATCTACAATCTCCTAAATGTAACAACTCTTTCTGTCGCTTCTTTATGTTCATATGGGTAAGTTTAGCGAGCAACTTGATGCAATCCACTAAGCTCAGCCAATATGCATCCCTGCTAAAATGAACATGGATTGTACTGTGTTAAAAATGGGGGGTTCAGTCCCACCATATTCTTGCAACTACGATTTGATTCCCCTGTCTCAAAATCTGGGACTTGGAAAGAAATTGGATTGTAGAATTCACCAATAAATGCAGTAGAACCAGTGGTGGGATCCAAATAATTTAACAACCGGTTCCGGTGGTGGAATTCAAATAATTTAACAACACACCATATTAACAACCGGTTCTGCCAAAGTGGTGTGAACTTGCTGAATCCTTCCACTGAGTAGAACCCACAAATAAAAGCAATAGACCTTGTTGAAAAGATTAAGAAAAAGGGGTAATCATAAGGCAAAGGACAAGCAATAAAATAACAAAATCTAATTTCCTAGTATACACTTTCACATGTGAAGGCAAGCAAGTTATAGTGTCTTCAAATCAAAATAAGCAGCAAAGCAGAAGGTGAGAGGCACAGCAAGATTGGTCTCTGGCCTATTACTGGTCCTGATGGTGTTATTTGACCATCCTTGAAAAAACAGGAGACAGCTTAAAGATGACTGCAGGGGAAAAAAGTCCACATTTTAATGACTTTTAAATAAGACACCCTGAGCGCAAATAAAACGTACTGAGGACATTTTGGGAGAAAAGTTATGTGGAGTTCTTCCCCAAAATGCTTCTTTTAATGTCCTCCAGACATTTTATTTGTGCTGTGCAGAATGGACCAATTATTGTCAAATAACAAAGCTTGACAACTGGCATTAACATAGCTGTGCTCTAATGATGAGGTATAGAATGATAAGCATCTGCTTCTGTAAGCTATGAAAACCAAACATTTCATCTGAATGATAAATTCATTCTGAATCCAACGTACAACACAGTGGGAACCCATCATTCTGGAATGTTATCTTGAGTTTTCATTTAGGAACAAGTTGTGTTTTAACATTGCTTCAAGGTACTCATTTGAGTTAGATTCTACTTGCTATGCATCTGTCTTTAGGCTCCAAGTCACTTCATTATTTCTCTTTCATGTTTGTACACTGAAATGTAAAGAGGGTTGCTGGTCTTCAGGGAGAAAGCAGTAGTGGCTGTTGTTCTAACTATATTTAACTTTGGGCCATGTAAATTTCCATTAACAATTCATTGGGAAAGGACTTACAGGCAACGCATAGCACCATATCATTATTTAAATGTCATTTTTGACTAGAAGTTTTTGCCATGCAATTGAAGTGAACAATATAAACACACATTCTCTGCTCTGAGAATTGGTTGCACGTTAACTTCTATGCAAAATTCATAGACACATCCTTGCAAGAGACTGGCTGAGGTAACAGTCTTGATGCCATCTTTGATGTAGTTATCAATGGAAGCCACCCAGCTTTTCAGCTTATGAAAAGGGGACACCAAGAAGGATATCCTGGGAATCATGAAACTAGCCTGGACAGGAGGTGTGTGTGATAGAGACTTCCATAATAAGGACAATTAGGTAAGACTGAGTGAATCCAACCTTTCCCTTCTAGCAAGACATTCAGGTTTTGTCAGATCTCTATGTCATCCTCTAGGTTTTGTTTTCTGAGCACTTGCAATTGACTGTGTCTCAAAGTTGATATCAAAAGTTTGGTTTGTCATGTTCTATCATGGTTTTTTTGAATCCCAACTATTGCTTTCTTCAACAATGCATAAAAGTTGGTGAGAGAGTAGATTTCTCCCCACTCCATCAGTCAATTTCTCTGCAGCATACTAGACTTGATTGACACAGTACTCAAGCTTTAACGCTAAGTTATAGATCGGATTAATTTTAACGCTAAGTTATGGATTGGATTTTTTAACGCTAAGTTATGGACTGGATGTATTTTAATGTTAAGTTACCGTATGTATGGGATAAGTGAAACAAATTAGGCCTCAGTGTTGATTTTAGGGTATTTTATATATTACAATTACACTGGGAATTACAAGGTTGAGAGTGTGTATAGAATTTGTTGATCCTTGACTGTAATTTGCTGTATAGAATTTGTCGGTCTCTGACTGTAATTTGCTGGTCTTTGACTGTAATAAATTGAATTGAACAGTACTCAAGCTTCTGATTTTGTATGTGTTGTTCCCTCTTTGTAATCTTTTATTTTTTCATTATTTATTGTATCCTCAGTGTTTATGTACTCTTCATAGGAGCCCCGTAGTTCAGAGTGGTAAGCTGCAGTACTGCAGACAAAACTCTGCTCACTATTTGAACTCGATCCTGACAGAAGTTGATTTAAGTAGTAGATTCAAGGTCTTTCCAAGATTGGGGAAATGAGTTCCCAGCTTGCTGGGGGTAAAGTGTAGAAGACTGGAGAAGGCAATGGCAAACTACTCTGTAAACACAGTCTAGCTAGTAAACATCATGATGAGGCATCACATTGTGCTTTTACCTTTATATCCTTTACCATGCTTAAATCTTTAGTTATTACCCTGTTTCTATTCTTTCTAAATCAAATCTGTTGAATCTCTTCCCAGTGTAACAATAGAGAAACAGAATGGGATGGAATGGATGATTTTCCATTTTGTCAGTTTTGCCTACTGCCTCTAAAAGCCAAGTGGGTGCATCTAGTGCTGCAAATTGGACTGCAAATATTTTGCACATTTTTGTACTGCTGGCTAGGAAATATGGTTAAATCTACTTACTTTTGAGCATGCTCCAACATGATCGAAGCTACCACATGCACAAATGTGCAAACATGGAACAAGCACTGTTGCTGATTTTAAATTATTAGTGACCTGCCCGTGAGCACATTTAATCCAAGCAAAGCAGTGTATTGTAAGCATATGCCAACCCTGGCTACCGAAATAACCACCATGTTGAATGCTCCAAAGCCATATGAAACTCAATTTGAAATATTACTTGTTTTATAGTGTGAAGAAATCATCAGTGGGAACATACGGGGTTCTTGATGCAAGAGAAAATGAGCATTTCTAGTAAGTTCCATTTGGAATGTCTTATTTGTAAAAATCAGATTATCACCCTCCTTGCTGTTTTTACGGCTGCTGCAGGACTGGTGGATATAATGGCCCTGGCCAAGTGCAAATGCTGAACAACCTCTGCAATATAAACAGGGCATCTTGTCATTTGAGAATATTAGTCCCTTGTTGAGTGGAAACAAGAGGGATAATGTTATGGCTATACGACACCCATGGTATCGCAGACAACTGTTCCAGAAAATGAAGAGTATTTATAGAGTGGATATGTGTCCAGTTGATATCCCAGCTGGAAAAACACAACTGCAAAAGTCTGTGGAGCCAGTAGAGTGTAGCGGTTAGAGCATCAGACTTCAACTAAGGAGGTCTGTGTTCAAATTCCATTTTAACATAAAGTTCACTGGCCAGCCATTGCTACGTGTGTAGCAAAATGTCGTGGTTGAATCTGGAGACATTAGAATGGGCTACATCACTTCAGGAGAAAAAGGGCTGCATTCTTAATGCTCCACAAGGGAATAACTCCTCCGCTCCTTTTGCTCTTATCACATTTAATTTATGGTAACTGCTGGTGGGTTAAGGAGAGAGACTTTTAGATGTGGTTTGCTATTGACTGTCCCTGCACCACAACCCTGGTATTCCTTGGAGAAGAAGGAGAAGAAGAGTATGGATTTATACCCTCCCTTTCTCTCCTGTAAGGAGTAGCAAAGCAACTTACAACTCCTTCCCTTCCTGTCCCCACAACATACACCTTGTAAGGTAGATAGGACTGAGAAAGTTCTGAGAGAACACTGTGGCCCAAGGTCACCCAGCAGGCTTTATATGTAGGAGCAGGAAAACAAACCTGGTTCTCAAGATTAGAGTCTGCAACTCTTAACCACTATACCATGCTGGCTCCCATCCAAATACTTCCTAGGGTTGACTTTGCTTAGCTCAGGGGTAGGGAACCTGTGGCTCTCCAGATGTTCAGGAACTACAATTCCCATCAGCCCCTACCAGCATGGCCAATTGGCCATGCTGACAGAGGCTGATGGGAATTGTAGTTCCTGAACATCTGGAGAGCCGCAGGTTCCCTACCCCTGGCTTAGCTTGTGAGATTTGACAAGATCTGGGTAGCCTAGGCTATCCAGGTCAGGGCATAATTCCCTACAAATATAAGTTAATATACATTAATGTAGAGAAATTTTGACAAATGTACCACATCCCCTCTATCTGTCATAGTATAACATATTTTACCACCTTGGCACTTTGCCAATTTATTACCCCTTCATTTGCCACATGTATAAACCTTGGCCTTTATATACTTGAAATGATGTCATACCTTTGCAACTTTGCGTAATACAAATGACCATAATTTCAAGTACAACATCTATTGTTTGGACCACTATAATAAATGGTCTGAACAAACAAGCGTTGGTTGACATGAAATTAAGTCCATGTTCCCGTCATCATATTGTGTAAGTAGAGATTAAACGCAAGACTGAGGTAACTGAATTATCACTAGTTACCAGAAGTCCTGCTTCATTCTTGCTGATTTCACAGCACTCAAAACATCTGCAGATTTTGTATATGGATCAAATAGTACTTCCATATGGTGCACTGCTCAGATTACAGTCTATGTTTTAGCAGACAGGTGTTTGTGTAACAAAACATATTATTCTTATTAGTGCCCATTTGGTAAGGGGGTCAATATTATTAAAGCAAAAGTGATAAGTTACTGTTGTACCTTTTGCACACTGCAGGTTGAGGGCCCATGACCAAAATGGTACAGAGAACAATAAAGTTTATAATCCCCCCCCTTTGAATACAGATTCTGTTTTCTGTTTTCTGTTTCATTGCCATTTATTATTTGATTTTGCAGCGTGAAGTATCATATCTTGAGGTCCCACATACAGTCTAAAATATTTATTTCAATGTACTTCCTTTCCTGGCTCAGCTAAGGGTTAGAGCTAGATTAGGGATGGTTATAGCAAAACTGGCCAGAATCCTGAAGGGACCTGATGTATCAGGGAAAAAGTCAAATATAAAACATGGTACATCAGGGCAGAGCTGGGGCAAAATGTTGTATGGTCGCCATATGGCCGCCATGTTGTCCCCAGGCCGCCATATTCCGCCCATGCGGAAACGGCCTATGAGAATAAAATAATGAAGCTAAATATCTAATCTAAGCATATTTAAAATCATTGATTCTGAATCCAGGCATTATCTGGCAATATTGAATCCAGCAGAGTTTCAAACCCCAAATCACATGTGCTGGCCCAACCAGAATCAAGAAGTGTCCCAAAGTTAACTAAAATCTAGACAAAGAAAAAATGCCAAACAAAAGATATTTCCTTTATGTCCAGTGACTCACATTGGCAAGATTCTTGCAGACCACTCTGATATATGGCCAATGAAGTAACTTGATCTGTCAGGCATATTGCTGATTCAACCAATCAGGTGAATTGCCTTAATGAGACCATATAGGGCCTAATCAATCATGAAGTTTCTCCCACTCATGGGTCCTTATGTGCACAGTTGGACTCCTTCTCCCATTAAATGATTTCATGGAGACCAGGGGGTCTCTGAAACTCACACCAGTGCAGGGCACTTCTTCCAAAAAATGGATCCTCTCAAAGGCCCTTTCCGCACTGGCAGAAAGCAACGACTTCAGCCCGGTAAAACACCATTTTGGCAGGGACCCTTCACACAGGTGCCACTGCCAAATCGATGGAGTGGCACTCGTTCCCACCAAAACGGTGTTTTCAAAACTCACTCGGGGAGCGAGGTTTTCTGAAAATGCCGGCTTCCATCTGCTGCCATGCGAACGGCAGTGGGTGGAAGCCGACATATTCCCCTCCACGGCCCCAGAGCCTTCATCGGCATGATTAATGCTGATGTAGGCTCTCTCCCTTGGTTGTGTGGAAAGGGCCAAAGTTTTTGGGATCCATTATTTTAGATTTAAGCCTGGGCAGGAAGAAGGTAGGCAATTGACCTTTTCTCCTGGCCTTAAGGTGTGCCTAGCTTAATAATAGAGCTCGCTAAACCTTACCAGTATTGTGTTACTCATTCCTCCAATCAATCAGTATTCAAGTGTCCAGGCATTCTCTTCAGATGATCAAGCCTTTCTCACACTTTGTTGAGAAGTCTGGGAAAGCAGTCAGTTCTTTGTTCTCTGGCTTTCCTGACAGAATACTGCATACAACTTCAGGACCAATGATAGTTGGGGTATAAAAACTCATCCATGTGGAGTAATAGCATGTCAGACTAGGATCTGAAAGATCAAAGTTCAAATCCCACTGTATTGTGAAGCTTTCTGGGTGATACCAGGGTACTCACACTTTCTCCTAGCCTAATCTATTTCACAGGGTTGTTGTTAAAATAAAACAGAGGAGGACAAATGACGTACAGCACCCTGAGCTCTTTGGGTGACAGTTAGAATTAAAAGGTTCTAAATCAATTATAAATTGTAAGCATACTTATGAAGAACTGGTCTCATTTAATCCTTAAGGGAAAACAGCCAGAACTGTGGAAGGCTGTTTTTTCCTAAAGAATGTATGTAACATACTTTTTAAAAAGCTGTAATTGTACATTAGAAGATACTCTAAAATGGAGATGTTTCAATTCTATGCTATAATTCATTTCATGTGAAGAAGTTGTTTCTTACTGAGTATAAAAAAGCTTTCAGAAATATATCCTATCCTATAGTTGGATTTTAGTCTGTATATTTTCATACACACATGCAATAGTTTAGAAGACTGAATGCAAGTCTAGCACTATACATAAGTTGCAGCAAGAGGAATTTGGTTTGTTTTTACTAATGCATACAGGAGCAGGTCTTGTCTAGTAAGCATAAGGCTTTTCCAGTCTGTTCTTCTAAGTCACACAGAACAAATACCTACCCTTGTAATTGCTACAGTTGCTTTGAATTAAAGTACAATGTTACATCACACAAAGCGTCTTTTCTTCCACTTAAAGAAAAGGTTCCAGAAACATACTGATGTATTCTGTAAACATAATAAATTTTATCTAACAATCAGTAGGAGAGAAACAGCCTCAAGGCAAAGAGCACTGATGTGTTTCTGAATTGATATTAATAAAACCAAAGCAGAATGAAAGTATGAAAAACTTTTTTTCAGATGTTATTTGTGTATGTGTTTTAATAGGGTTCTTTTTACTGAGAACAATTTGTATAAAAGCTTTCAGATTTTAAAAGTGCCTTGTTTACAGACCACAGCAATAACACATGGGAAACATCTAGAAAAGATGCTTAAGACCAAGTTTTCTCAACAGCTTTAGCTCTACTTAAAGTGGCAATCATGAGGGCCCATATTTGGATCTGGCTCACTGTGAAATTTTAGAAGATTTCCTCCAAGGCTGTTTCCAGATGGAACTGAGTTCTCTGGCAACGTGCATTTTCTCCAGTTGGTGTAAATAGCTCAAGGTGGCATTTGCTTTTAGGAATAAAATTGGCTGCCCTTTTCACTCAAATTAACAGCAGCAGGCGGATCCCCGAAACCTGCTCTCAGGCCGTCATTGTTCCAATGCACAAAAAAGGTGACCCACGGAATCCATCAAACTATCGACTGATCAGCTTACTGTCAGTTGTAAGTAAACTCTATGCAAGACACCTAGCGCAGCACCTTGGTCCTCCTCAGTTTTGGATTCGGAGCTTCACCTCTGGCAAATTCAATCTCAACCATTGCTCGGTCCTTTACCATCTAGCAGAGAAATACAGCAATCCCAAGGGTGGGAAAATTTTCTCAGCTTTTCTGGACCTTAAGTGTGCATTTGACTCTGTCCCTAGGAAGCAACTCTGGGAAAAATTAACAGCTCTGGGAATAGACCATACTATTATTTCTATTTGCCAACTATACTCCTCTAATACGTGCCAGGTCCGCTATGACCATGTTTGTCATCTGACTTTGCCAATAACTTCAAACAAAGGCATCAAGCAGGGATGTATTCTAGCACCCTATTTGTTCAATCTCTACCTAAATGATCTTGTTCCTCATCTGCCACAAACTAATAACCATGCACCTATCTTTTCTCAACAATATATGTACTCCTCTACACAGATGATGCTATGTTGTTATCTTATTCTTGGGTGGGTTTACGAAGACTGCTTCAAGATTTTGTCACCTATTGCCAAAACAACGCATTGACGATAAATTTCAACAAATCTAAAATCCTGGTTTTCTTCAATTCTAGAAGTCTAGAAAACTCAATATGTGGAAGGTAAATGGCAGGCAGATTAAACAGGTTTATTCATTTAGATACCTGGGAATAAACTTTCATCACTCTGATATGGTTACCTCACATTCACTCAGCACTTGATACTACAAAAATCAAGATGTTGGCAGTATCTAGGTTCTTCCATTCCCAAGGTGAACAGTTTGTGCCCACTGCAATGAGGGTCTTCAAATTAAAACTATTGCCTCAACTACTTTATGGAGCCCCAATTTGGGAGTTAAAACTGCTACCAATTTAGAAGAAATGGACAAGCGACCATTTACATGGGAAGGGGTAGCCTCCCAATGTCCATGTCTCACTTTTTTGCCTTCCTAATTTCTGTAACTTAGTCTGGAAGAGAAGGAATTTTCTACAACATCCTGCACCTTTGGTATGATTCCTCTGTCTCTTTATGTGGATCAACAGCCAGGTTTTTCCTCCTCAGTCCAAAGCTGCCATGGTTAAAATACCCTCCAACAACTTCCACAATGCTTACCCCCTTCCTTCTAATTTCATGAGATGGCCACAAGAAGGATATCTTTGGATTTGAAATTCAAGTTATTTGCAAAGGCAGCCTACTTACCTGGAGCATTGCCATGACCCCCAGCTGATCTGATGGATCAGGAGTGTGATGAGCATTTGTCTCTGTCAGTTCCAACCTTTACCTCCTCATTGACCACATTTCACCCTCTCCCAGGCATTAGTACAATCAACAAAGAACTACAGTGATAATGGCAATTGCAGGGTTGAATGAATTAAAGTTTCTAAGTCATTTCACTGGAGTAGTTGAAAACAGACAAGCAAAATATTTTGTTTAGTAGATAAATGAATCTCAGAGACAGCTGACATATCATATGTCCATGATTTTACTAAAACAATTGTCTTTTATTTAAAAGTATATCTTTTAAAGGGACATAATAAAAGAACAATGCAAATTTGAACTATATTTGCCAAGAGAAAGCTGGTAATAACAGGAATGGCAAGGTGCTTTAAAAGGAGACACTTTGCCACTTCAAATACAAAATTAGTTGCCAGAGAGACATCTGTTGTAAAAGAATGTTGGAGGCACAAAACCTGAAAGATCCACTTTGAGATGTCATATTAGGAAGAAATCCGCCTCTATATTTATAGAATATAAATGGATTTTCAGCTCAATAAATTTTCAACTCAGCTACCTCTTACTAAGAGCATGAGAGGAGAAACAATTAATTTTAATTAAAGGATTTTAAAAATATAGGTAGATTAAAGCTGAAGACATACAACATATTTTAAGAGGGTTAAATATGGTATAACAGGTACATTGTTTGCTGTGCTCTTTACATTCATCTCTAGTCAAGTTTTGCAGGTTTCGGAAGCACTTCAAAACCTTGACCGACCTCAGGATGAAGATGGTGATGTGCATACCACGAGCAATAATGTTTCTGCTATAACATTTTCAGCTCTCTGGAAAGATATGAGACAATGTATTTGCATATCTATTACCATATTGGAAAATAAGTTCAGTGTACGCAAAGTAATCAACATAAAATGGTTTTAAAAATATTTTATAGCAGATTCACATGCACCTTTGTTCAGTGCTGACTTGCCCATGTAAATTAATGGTAAAGGCTGTGTGGTTTAGTGGTAGAGCTTCCACTTTGCTTGCAGTGGGCCCCAGACTCAGTTCCCAGCTTCTTCAGTTTCAAGGTTCAGGTAGAAAGTGATGTGAAAGAGCTCTACGTGAAACTCTGGATGGCCACTACCAGTTGGAGTAAACATAATTGCCTGATACTGGTCTTCCCAGTATAAGCAACTTCATCTGTAAATGAGTTAAATGAAATGCCATATAATTAATGACCCAATCTGGAGTGGGGATAGGACTTGCCTTTCAGATGTGGTGTGGGGCTGCACTGGCATATTTGCCTCATCCACCAACATAAAGGGCGCTCCAAAAGTGTGGAGTAACTCCATTTAGCCCTATGAAAGGTTTCCAGGCAGTCCGGAGGGGTTGTTTCTGCTGCCTCCCTGTGCCACCTGAAAGTCTCTGGAGGTGGCACAGCAGTGGCGCCATCCGGGCTTCTCATGTCTAATTCATAGCACAGTCATTCACATTGTCAACACCTATGACTTGGAATTTCTAAGAATGAAAATGGCACATTGAGTCTTGTCATCACTCATTATTGTCTCAGTTGATCAAAACACATTGAGTAGCGACATACAGTAAGTGTGCTCATGTGTGATATAAGGGAAATTCAGTTTTTTTCACTGTTACCGGAATGATGTGAATCATAAGATGTCATCATTTAACTGATCATGTGAATTGACAGACAAAATAAATCTTCACATTTAGAAACAGAAAAAATGTAAAATGAGAAGGGCAAAATTAGTGAAGTTACGATCCTATGATAAAGACAACCTGAGTTATATTGATATTTGTTTCACAAAAATAGATGGTCATAAATATGAAAGTCATTCTTTTTTAACTGTAGGAAACTGTACTCTGTTCATATAGAATTTACCATCATTGTTCTAAAACATGTTTTTGAACTCTGAATTCATACCAGTCAGTGTTCTCTCCAGTTTGTTTCTGAATTTCATTACAGTTAGAAATTATATTATTCAGTAGAGTCATGTGGAATTCTTTCTATCTATCTGCACTTCAGAATAAATTTTAGTTTAGTTTTATTGGGTTTATATCCAGCTCTCCTCACAAGTGGGCTCAGAGCGGCTGATATCCTTGCATAAACCAATCTATTTTTCAGGCTAGTGCATAAAGAACTAACAGTGTAATGCTAAGAACATTTCCTTGGGAATAAGCACCACTGAATATACCTCAGGAAGACCCTTTTAAAATCATTGTCGAGGAAAATGGTGGAAATAGATAGATGTCCAATTCAAAATCACCAGATCTCATTATTGCACTTCTAAAAATTCTTAAGCAATCAGGAGCTGGGAAAGTCTAGGTTCTAAGAGAATATACATAAAGCATGTTATCATTGTGAATACTGAAAATATCAATGGAAAATATCAATTTGGTGCATATTCGTGCTTTTAAAAAGTGAATTCCATGCTAGAGGCCATTGCAAAACAAACTGAAAACAAGACAACTGGTAATGCAATACCTATAATGTAGTCACATTTGAAATTAGAGGATCAATGTCATTTCTCTTATATGGTAATCTGTGGTGTTCAGAATGATATCTGTGGTGTTCAGAATGGTATCTTATATGGTATCTGTGGTTCAGAATGCTTATCCATGTTATCATGTGGTCGTCTTTTAAAATTCTCTGTAGTGTAGCCAGTGTGACTATTACCATGGTATGCATGGAGACTCAAGCTGAGAGACAGTGGTTTACATATAGCTGCTTAGGGAATGCATGGTCGAAGCATGATTTGAACTGAGGGTTATATTCTCTTAGCCTTTACATTTACACTATACTGATAGTACAATCCTAAACACAGTTGGACTTTTCCAAGCATTGAAATTAATGGGTTTAGAAGGGTATAATTCTGTTTAGGATTAAACTGTTAGCCATGTAGTTTTAAAAGTGGGATTAAACTAACAATGTTTTGTTCTGTTCTATCAATTTATTTATGTATTTGTTTTAGATTGGGAGATGACACAGCATTAGATACAATACAAATTCCCTCCTAGAACAGTAAGAGGAGTTTAACCATTAAATTTAGAAAATGAGACCCAAAATCATACTGGTCAAAATGAAAAATGATTCTCTGAAGTCACACACAGGTAGAGATAATCATGTCTGTAGGAGTGAATATTAATGCCTGAATCATATGGTAGGCCACTTATCTTGTGTAAAGCTTCTTAAGCCACAAGAAATTGAATGAAACAAGACAACAGAGGAATGTGGCAGAAATAGTTTCAAGTCACCAGGTTAAGAACATCCTCCTGAAGAGCAGGCAGAAAGTCAATAAAGAGATTATCATTACAGAGAGAATTTATTTTCAGCAGTAACTATATAACATAGTGTGTGTGTGTATGTATGTATATGTGTATGTGTATGAGTATATATATGTATGTGTATGTGTGTATATATATATATATATACACACACACACACACACACAATGTAATATATATATATATATAACGTATATATATATATATAAAACTATGTAATATATATAACTATATTTTAGATAGATAGATAGATAGATAGATAGATAGATAGAGAGAGAGAGAGAGAGAGAGAGAGAGAGAGAGAGAGAGAGAGAGAGAGAGAGAGAGAGAGAGAGAGAGTTGCTTTCTGAATTGACTCTTCAAGGAGCTTGAAAAAGTATTTGCTAAGCCCTTTCCTGGCATATATCCCTTCAGCAAGCATCTAAATAGAAAAATCTTGGAAGGTTTTTGACAATCTCTTGCAAAATAACCATAATCAATATTTCAAAAACCTTCTCAAGATACAAAGTGCTTCACAGTTGTCATCTTGTTTAATCTTATAGTAATGCAGTCAGGATGAGTAACTTGAGACTTACCTACAGCAGTTTAGTGAGCTTCATTGTTAAAACACACATATTTAACTATTTAATTTATCCTCCCACTTCAGTATTCCACTTTATTGTCACAATGATGCTATGAGGTAGATTGTTATTAGAGAGAATTTAGGTCTAGGATTTAGGTCTAGGATTGCCAGCATTGAAGGGGGTGGCTGTAGATCTCCTAGGATTACAACTGATCTCCAGGCAGCATAGAGCTGTTCACCTAGAGAACATGGTCGCTTTAGAAGGTGGACTCTATGGCATTAGATACCATTGATGTTCCAACCCTACCCAAATCCTACCTTCATCAGGCTTTCTCAATCTCCCTCCCTTTCCAGATCTCCAAGTATTTCCCAACCTGGAGCTTGTGACTTCAGGCTCAGCTCAATACTGAAAGTGGTGTCCAATATAAAGACAGTTAGATAATAATAAAAGGTTGCATGAAAATTATTTACTAACAAGAATGCAGCATCCAACATAATAAATATAAGTTGAATAAAATATACTATGGAGATACACAACAAAAGTGGGGGGAAGCCTTCAACATAACACTTAGGAAAAAGAGGATTTTTGACATTCTGCTAGAAACAGAATATGCTTGAAACTATGCAGAGATGGCAATGCTGATGGTGTTTAGAAGAGACAAAAACATGGACAGTTTCCTTAAGAATGGGAAACCCTTTGCGAACTATCTACTGAAAACATAAACTCTTACTCCTGTCTGTTAATTTAGTTAGAAATGTATTGTAGAGTAGTTGTTTAGTATATTGTAGGATTAATGGGTAGTCAGCTAGTTGGTTTGTTTAGGTGGAGTGTTCAGTCTATTTTGTATAGTTAGTCGATTGATGTTAGTCAGCAGTAAGTTTAGTCCCACCTATCAGGGTGTAATTATTGTTTAGTAGGCTATTGGATAAATAGGGAGTGGTGGGGATATGGGGGCGCCATTGGGGCTAGGGATCCCGGTTTTAATGGGACGACATAAGTACGGTAGGCGGTGGGCTTATGAGAGAAGACGAACGAGATATGGGTATGCTCGTTCACCTTCTGCCCTCCGACCTATCCCAAGAAACGAAGGTGGTTGGGTTCAGGAACACCCCGCTTCGTCCCTGGTGTTGATCAATGCCAGGTCCATCAATAATAAAACAGCAGTGCTTCAGGATTTCTTAGGAAATCAGCAGATGGACCTGGCTTGTATCACCGAAACCTGGGTACGTGAAGGGGAGACAGTTGCTCTACACGAAGTTTCCCCACCAGGTTTCGTGTGCTTCCACCAGTCACGAACACGGGGCCGGGGGGGGTGTGTGGCAATGTTCATCCGAGACTCCATCCCCTTTAGGGCCATCTCGGTCCCGGAGATCACCGGCATGGAGTGTGTCGGCCTAGAGTGGTTGGCGATGGAGAGGTTGGCCGTCCTCCTGGTGTACCGGTCACCTAGCGCACCGAGGGACGGTCTGCTGCGGCTGCTGGAGGTGGTGTCTGACTGGGCATTGAGGTTTCCCAGACTTATTGTCTTGGGGGATTTCAATGTCCATGTCGACGCCGCCTCATGTGCAGTAGCCGCGGACCTGGTGTCATCCATGGCGACACTGGGCCTCTCCTTGGTAAGTTCTGGCCCCACTCATGAGGCGGGTCACACGTTGGATTTGGTCTTCGGGTCGGGAATTAATATGGTCGTATCCTCTATTGATAGAGTGCCATGGTCCGACCATTATGCCCTGAAGGTTCGGATGGACCTGCCATGCCTCCCCCGTCTAGGTGACGGACTCATTTATGTCTGCCCGCGGAGACTTATGGATCCACTTGGTTTCCTGAATGCTCTGCGGGATCCTGAACCTGCCGGCACACTCGATGAGCAGGTGGAAGATTGGAATATCCGGCTTTCCGATGCCATTGAGGTTGTTGCCCCCCGGCGTCCTCTGCGCCCCCGTTCACGGCTGGCTCCGTGGTATACCGAGGAGCTACGCCATATGAAACGGGAACTCAGACGACTAGAGCGAGTGTGGAGGAAATTTCGTGACGAAGCTACGCGAACATCCTATAGGACGTTTATGAAGGCCTATGAGATGGCGATGAAAGAGGCGAAGAGAGCCTTCCTCTCCTCTTCTCTCGCATCTGCTAGCTCCCGCCCAGCACAACTGTTTCGTTTAATTCGGACTTTGCCTCATTACCCGCAGGGTCTACAAATTCTCAATTGGCTATCAGCTGCGAGGCATTTATGAGCTTTTTTGCAGATAAAGTCGCGTCGCTCCGCCAGGACCTTCCTACTGTGTTGAATACAATTAGCGAACTAGAGGCTCCCTTGCCGTCTTCTGGCCCTTGTTTGGCCCAGTTTTCCCTGCTCTCTGAAGCCAGTGTCGACAGGGTTCTGGCTGCTGTTAGACCTACTACTTGTCCTCTGGATCCGTGCCCCTCCTGGCTTATTAAAGCCTGCCAGGAGGAGCTACAACCCCACCTGTTGAAGATCATCAATGGCTCCCTTGAGCAAGGAGTCTTTCCGGGTGGGTTGAAGGAGGCAGTGGTCCGCCCACTCTTAAAAAGACCATCGTTAGATCCAGGAGATCTGGCCAATTACCGCCTGCCTCACCTATCGTTTCTGGGGAAGGTAATTGAGAGAGTGGTGTTGGAGCAGCTTCAGGGCTTCCTGGAGGACGCACAGGCTTTTGATCCCTTCCAGTCTGGCTTCCGTGCTGGGCATGGGACGGAGACTGTTCTTGTCGCCATCACGGACACGCTCCGCATACAACTTGTCCAAGGCAGATCGGCGCTGCTGGTATTATTGGACCTTACCGCAGCGTTTGATATGGTCGACCACGACCTTTTGGCCCACCGCCTGGCCGCTTCTGGGGTGCGGGGCACTGTCCTTCAGTGGATTGTCTCGTTCCTCCGGGACCGGAGTCAGCAAGTGTGGTGTAGGGACCAAGCCTCCCAGAGGTGCCCGCTTCATTGCGGTGTGCCTCAGGGGGCATTGCTCTCCCCGCTATTGTTTAACATCTATATGCGACCACTTGCTCAGTTGGTGCGGAGCTTTGGCCTGATCTGTCATCAGTATGCTGATGACACTCAGCTCATTCTGCTGATGGAGGGGGGGGACAGTTGCCACCCCTGCAGCTCTACAGCATTGTTTGCAGGCGGTTGCTGGATGGTTGCAACAGAGCAGGTTAAAACTGAATCCATCGAAGACGGAGATCCTTTGGCTGGGGCGCCGGGGGGAGGTGGGGGATTTTCAGCCGCCGGAGTGGGAGGGGGCTTCATTGGCACCAGCCTCCTCTGTCCGCAGCCTGGGGGTCCACCTGGATTCGTCTCTTTCAATGGAGACCCAGGTGGCCCATATAACCCAGGTTGCGTTTTCCCATCTTCGACAGGCCCGGCGGTTGGCCCCCTTCCTCTCCCAGGCAGACCTCGCCACTGTGATCCATGCAACGGTCACCTCTAGGCTAGACTATTGTAACTCGCTCTACGCGGGCCTTCCCTTATGTCTGATCCGGAAGTTGAAACTGGTGCAACATGCAGCGGTGTGTGTGCTCACAGGTGGTGCCTTTAGAGAACACATTCAACCTGTGTTGCGCCGCTTGCACTGGCTTCCGGTTGAGTTCCGAATCATTCATAAGGTGTGGGTACTCACCTTTAAGGCCTTACGCGGTCTGGGACCTTCGTACCTTCGGGACCGTCTTACCCCATAAGTCCCTCTGTGGCCTCTGCGTTCGGCAGAGGCCAACTTGCTGGTTGTCCCTAGCCCCTCGATGATGCGGTTGGCCTCTACCCGGGCCGGGGCCTTTACAGCCCTGGCCCCTGCCTGGTGGAACACTTTACCACCAGCTATCCGGGCCCTGCGGGATCTTGGAGAGTTCTGCAGGGCCTGTAAGACCGAATTGTTCCACCAGGGGTTTGGAGGGGCCGATCGCTGAAGTGCCCTCCCTCCTCCCCTCCTTTCGCTCTGGGCCCTTAATTTTGTGGGGGCCCTCAGCTTTTTGGGTCTGCTTCCAGGGTGGGTGTATTACGCTTTATGAAATTTGTCAGATGCCGCTGTAATTTTATTTAATTCGCTGTTTTAACTGGGATTTTAATGCTATTTCTGTTATGATTATGTTGTTCACCGCCCAGAGCCCTTCGGGGGAGGGGTGGTATATAAAATTGATTATAAATAAATAAATAAATAATGGCAGGATTGGAAATTTAAATGAAAACAGCGTATTGGACTAAAGTAGTTATAGAAGCAGGACTAAAAGTGGAAAAATGCAGATATTAATCACAAGCTCAGAACTAGATTTGTGTTTGGATCCATAATGAAGTAATTGGAAGTCACCATAAATATAGGTAGGTGTGTGTGTGTGTATTTCTTTTAATATTATTACTATATGCAGGGAGGGAAGAGCAGATTTGGGCTCTTCTCTTTCTGCATATGTTGTCTATATGTGCAAAATAAATGAAACTTTCTTTTAAAAAAAGAATAGATGTAAAGCAAATGAATTCAAGAACATTCTGCCTCCTTTTTCAGAAGGCTGCACTTTAACCATTATATAATACTGACATTTGAGGTGTTAGAAGTTATCATGATGTTGTCTATTTGATAAATCAATAATGATTCTTAACTATTTTTTAAAAAACCCAGATAGAAATAGCTAGAAATAGCCCAGAAATGAAAACATTGCAGAATTCAGTGGTTACATTACACCCAATATTATTACTGGGCAGCTTTCAATTTAAATGACTGGAAGCAGTGAGGCAGCACTGATAGTTTCTCAAATTTGTAATTCCTCTATAATTCTTTTCTTATAGTATGAATTCCAAAGTGTTAGTGAAATCAACTTAACTGGACCAATTTCCCCTAACTTAGTGCCCGTGGACACAATAGTGCCTGCCAATGGGTTTCCTTGCATTATTTTCTTTCTTTGACAAACCATTTCTTCCCCAAAGCAAAGAGACAATCCTGGTTTACCTCTACCACACTGGAAGTATCATCTTCGCATCTGTAGGGAGCACCTTTTCAGCTATAGCTACCTTAGTTGTGGAAAGTTGCTCATTTGTAACCTCACAACGTTTTGAGATTGGCCCCAGCACACATCAGAGCTATTTTGTAATGACTGTTATTCTCTATTCTCAACATTTGAAAACTGCCCTTAGGACACACCATGACTGGGACTACTGGATTAGATTGGGATGTTCATACAATGCTAGAAGTTATGAAATGCTGAGGGTAGAATGAATCTGTGTGAATTTTGAATGCTAAGAAGCACACCCGGACTTACCTGGGGCACCGTTGCGGCAGGGGAGGACAGAGCGGACGGCTTGCCTTTCCTGTGCAGTGGGGAGAGTGGGTCACGTGATGGGGGAACCATCATATGATGAGGGAGCTGGGCAGGCTATTTAAGCCAATGCCCAGCTCAGCTCAGCCTCTTCAAACAAGCGGACCCACCCTCTCTCCCTAAGTTTTGGGCAGTTGTTTTTATTGAATGTTATTTATAGTTAGACATTTGTCGCAGTCTGGGCGGTTTTCAGGGCATAGGGGCACATCCTTTGTGGGTAGGCAGGCTTGCATGCCAGCCTTCCCATGGCGGGGGCCTCAATAAGAGGTCTAGGGGTAGTGGAGGGCTTGAGGGTGCAGGCCTGGAAGTCTTGTTTTGAGCTCGCTACCCCTGGCAGGAGGGGGTGTCACAAATGGGTAGGCGCCCAAGTGGCATCTAAAAACCTCTTGTCCCAATCCCCATGGGGGACGGTGCCGGGTTCAGTGGTTTGCTGCCCAAAGGGCCAGGGGTCAGCCGTGGGCTGACCGGGGCCAGGTTCAGCGGTATGCTGCCTGGTGGGCAGGATGTGCCCTGTTATACTCGCCCAGCTTCCTAAAAAAGTTATGTGTTATTATTAATAAACCGGGCTGCGGCCATTTCCATTCCAACAAATAAAAGTGTATACATGTGGTTAATTGGGGAAGCGAAATCCGCACATCTGCATGCAATACAAATCTTTATGAATAAAAACAAGCATAAGGATCAGTCATCATCGATTCTTTGTATCTAGTTTTTAAAGCCAGTCCCGTACACCCAGGCATGAACCCACCTTCAGCCTGAATTACATTGTGGAAGTCTTTCATTTCTAAGTACAGATGGTACAAAGCTCACTTCAATCAATCTCATGCTGTGTTCCTGGAACCATCACTGGCCTGGCTCTCGTTTCATAAGCCTATTATGTCGATGCCCAGGCTGTAGACAACATCACTTGCACAATGCACTAATCTGTTTATTTTTGTACAATGGGATGTAGACATTTTTCACAATGTAGCTTTCCAAAGGGAGAGTGTTTATTTATTGACCATGAATTCTTTGCTATTTCAAGAGCTGCTAGGCTGGCTCGTTGGGGGACTCTGGCATGGTTAGACTATTTCCTGCTTCCTAACAGATAATGTGGGACATTGTGATGCTCTTTCCCGAGCTTTTACCAGCAAAATGCTATCCTTTATGCCTGCTGGGCAGGAGTACAATAACCTAAATCATCCCATCCTGATGAAACCTGAACATATAACAACTTAGAGAATCTATGCTTGAATAAAGGCACCATTGCACTAGTACAAAATTTTAGTCTGTAAGCCACATGTAGCCTATGGGAGATTTGCATGTAGTCCTTGAGGTGCTTAACTATTGAAGAAAACATTTGCCCATCAGACTGTACCATTACCTGTATCATGTTCCAATGGACTAAGATTTACCAAATCTGTTAAGCAGTTCAGACCTGAGTCCCATTAAGAGACTCCAATTAAGATACTTAAAATGCCAGAGGGGGAGAGAGGCTAATATCAGAATCTCCTTTTTCATTTTTACAGTCACAATGGAGAAATTAGGAGCCCTGGAAGGTAACACTCCTTCTCAATAACATTTGCACACCCCCTAAAAAGCACATCACAGGTTATAACCAATGGCTTTTTGAGGTGAGAAGCACAAGCTCCATTGCTCCATTGTCTTAGAACAATGCATTCTTTACAGGATCCATTTCAGTTGTGTTTCACTGCCTACTGTAAAGTGCTCAATGGCTTTCACTTGGAGACCAATGAGTAATGTATCAATAGAGCAGGAGAAATTCAATGGGACTTCATGTTTGATTCTGTTGCTCATTAGGTTTTGAAGTATATCTGGGATGAATTTGTCTTGCCATGTGTTTGCCTCATGGCAATAAATGTCTGCATCTCTTTTTCTTCATTTTATGCTCTAAGTCATAGATTTACAGGTTGACTAGGGTGAGCAGCAGCAAGAAGCAGACAAGATCAAACTCAAAATGGAAGATAGTTCAGTTTTTTCAAAGAGACACAACACCTGCTTGTATTTTACAGTATGTTTTTGTGAGGCAATTACCAAGTATCAAATGAAAAAAAAAACCCTTTACTTTTACAAGGCAAATCAATTAAGAAAAAAATCAAGATCGGCCCTTTTGATGATAATACATTTCTAAGCTTCTCAAAAAAACAAGAGGACCTGAGTTGCTAAACCAATAATGTTTCCATATTAAAAAGTTTCAAGGTGATAGCAACGTTATTAGAGATGCTTACCATATACTATCTCCCATCTCCCTGGGATTTTCCATTGAGCCAAACACTTTGTGGCTCTCCCTTCCAAACCTGTTAGTTCCTTTCAGGATTTTGCAATAGCAGTAAACATTTATTCTGTAGGGCATTTGTAGTTGGTTTGTGATTATCTGACTGTTTTAAATGTTGCTATTTTGACCAACTCTGCTGTTTTTGTTGGGATATTGTGGGGGTATAATTTTTTTCTCCATAGGAAACATTTCAACCAGCATTTTCACTGATTTTCCTCTCATTTCAGATCTTTGTTGTTTCAGGGAATCCATCAACCCTTAGGGATACAGTTTTGGAAGGCACAAGAGATAACAGTGAGGGGGAAGGGAAGTGAGCGATTTGTTTTTGTGAGCACTGCTCTGCTTGCACTAAATAAAATCCACGCTGTTATTTTCTTGCCTTCATTGAATATTCTTCAACTGCCCCTATTTAGAAGGTCCTGTCCTTCTTTTCTTCTCCCTGTCTTTCTCTTTTGTTTTTTGAGGACATGATGGCACTGTGGCTAAGTTTTCGTAGCATGTGCGTACATGCATCTGAATTATTCAGGCTTCTGCTATCTTCCTTGGGTTTCTAGAGCAGGGGTCTCTATTCTTCAACATTTTGGACCCAGTATAATCCTTATTTGTTTGTTGACTAATTGATTCATACCTGCTTTTTCTAGCAAGGCCAGGCTTAGGGCAGCTTACAACAACCAACAGTCAATAAATAGTAAAACACAAAATAAATAGTAAAATAAAAAATTAAATTCACATGGCACCCTAAATTTCAAGCTAATCCACATGGCACTCTAAACTACCCACCCCCTCATATATAATTAAAACAAATGTCCTCACTGATATAGCAGGTGTTACATATGGTGATGTTGGACCAGATCAGAAGAGACTGGATAGATCCAACAATCCAAGAGAAGAAGAGGAAGGGAAGGGAAAACCAAGAAAGGAGAGAGGAAAACCCATAGGCCTGGCAGAACATGTCCATATTACATGCTTTGTGTAACTGAATCAGATCCTGCAGGGCATGGGTTTCACCAGACAGAGAGTTCCACTAGGCTCTGGTCCTGATCAAGAACAGCGGGATATTTCTGGAGACATGGATCACCATAGAGTTGTTACAAGACAAACAAAAAGTTCTCTGATGAGTGTATTGGGAGAGACAGTCCTGGAGAAATGAGGATCCCAGACACTTTAGGTCTTTAAAGTGAAGTGCCAAAACTTTGAACTTGATCCGGTTCTCAGTCTGGAACCAGTGCACTGGTTGTGTATATGTTCTCCATAAGGTCCTCATAAGGAGCAGCACTTTGGCATGCTGGACCAGTTGTAATTTCCAGAGCAATTTCAAGGGCAGCCCTGCATAAAGTGAGCTACAATAGTCCAATATGGACGTGAGTGTTGCATGGATCACTGTGGCTAGATCAGAGTAGGAAAGGTAGGGCATCAGCTGTCAGGTTTTGTGAAGATGAAAAGAACACCAGCCTGGCAATATCTGTGACCTGGGTTTCCAAAAGGAATCCAGAGTCTTCCCCAGACTTTTGATGGAGGGATCTGGTATCAGCTGATCTCAGTCCAGAGTAGGGAGTTGAACTCCCAGACTCAGACATCCCTTGCCCAGCTATAGGACCCCTGTCTTTAATGGGTTCAATTTCAGATAACTCTGTTTTAACCACTTTACTCAACTTTCAAGCATGTGTCCAGTCAGATACAGATGGTTTTTATCTGCATATTGATGACACCCCAGCCCAAAGCTCCTGTCTAGCTGAGTGAGGGGATGCAGACAGATGTTAAAGAACACTGAGGAGAGGATCATCCCCTATAGGACTCTACAAAATAAAGGGTATCATGTTGAGACCCTCTTCCCAAGCATTAACCCCTGTCCACGATCTTGGAGGAATAAAATCAGCCATTCAAGGACTGTCTCACATAATCCAATGATGATGAAGCAGTGGGTCAAAAGATCCTGATCAACTGTGTCAAGTACTGCTGAAAGATCAAGTAACACCAGCAGTATAGGCCTGCTCTGAACCAGCTATGTATAGTGTGAAGGTGACCAGGGCTGATATGTCCTCCAGAAAAGCCTAAAGCTGTTCCTTCACTACTCTTTCAACTACCTTACCCAGGAATGGTAAATTTGATACTGGGCAGTAGTTGGCTAAATCAAAAGGATCCAACAATAGTTTCTTCAATACTAACTCTTGAATATAGATGCAGGATAGGTGAGTGCAACCACAAAATGACTGCAATCACAAAATGACCAGCCATAAAATATCAGGAAGTTAGGTCATGCTTGACTCTAACCATAACTCTTCAGCATTTCAGGTGAAACTCTGTTTAAGAGGGTGCCTTTTAAAATGAACCAACTGTTCAATCGTTTCTTGCATATGGACAATTTACCTTCAGTCATGCAATGAAGAGCCTTTTGCTGAGGTGGCATCTGTTGCACAGTCAATCAGCCCATTGGCCAATCAAAAGCCCACTGGGCAAGAGGCTCACCTGGCCCTCTCCATGGGCACTAAGAAAAGTGATACTGAGTGGCATGCTCTCTATGAGAAATTGACAAAAATCCAATGGGCTTTAAAAAATGGATGGAGATGCCTTGTAAAGCCTGTTTACTATTGCAAATAATCAGATATACTCCTATGGAGTTCAATAAAATATATCAGCAGGGCTTCAAAATTCAAATATCCTTCTCTCTGCACTTACTTGCTATGCTTTATTATGTTGGTCCACTTCAGGAAGCACAGCTTATGCCATTTTGAGTAGTGGATTCTTGAAAATACTGATGAACTATGAAATATGCACAGCCACAGTCACCCTTTACTGTAACCTCTTTGAGAATGTCAAGAAGGTTAAAGATGATACTGCCCTTCTAAATCCATGCTGTCTATTTCCCTTTTAGTTTCTGCTTCTCTGTTTATCCTATTGAAGTTCCTCTTTAGGAGTGAGGAGGTGGAGATAAGAGCTAAAGCCAGCTTAAATCCTCACCATATAAATTAAGTTTAAAGTGAAACCTCCTAGCACAGCTGCTGAGTATGTTTTTCAGCTACTACTGGAAAGTCGGAAATAGTACAAAACTGCTTGACGACCAAATTATGAGCTGGACTGGTCCCGATCAAGGATATTAGAGACTTGAGAGTCAGATGTTTGCTCACAAAGGATAGTTCCTAGCCCTGATCTTCAAGTGTATCTGAAAAAAACGAACAAAACAAAAGTAAGGTTGGACAGTATTTAAGCAGTTGTCTCAGCAAAATAAAACAGATCAGTGCTGGTGAACCTTTTGGCCTTAATGTGTCAAAAATTTGGAAAATGCCTAACTTGAGTCTACTAGTGTATGTATGTCCCCCATCCACAAACAAAAGAGGAACAATTATTTTCACATTCATGTCATCTCCAATCACAATTCTGATGATAATAGATCATGTGCTGATACAGATGGTGAGAATCAATTTTGAACTCTGGATGGTACAGAGTTGCCTATTTCTTGTATTTGTGCTCCTTCAGTTTCTTTGGTGACTCAAACAGGAAGAATAGTTGTTGGGTGTTGGCGAACGCTGGCATGTCACACAAAATGTTGTGGCATGTCACCTTTGACATACGTGTCATATCTTCACCACCATGGGTCTAGATTTTGTGTCCCAAATGGTTACAGCAGTGCTCTTAATGCAGAGTATGAAGGTCACTGCAAATATTGCAGGGTTTTTTAGGTATACGTAAAGAGCACCTAAAGCGAAGTGAGCACCTAAAAATGTAAAGTAGGAACAGGACAAATGGTTTTGCAAATCAGTGAATAACTCAGGCATATTCATAAGAAGGTATGATTGATTACACCTCCCTGTTGAGATTATACTTGTAGGAATGAACTAGGAAATAAAATTGGATTTGGAAAATGAAGTGATCAGTAAAACTGGACATATACTTTCAAAAATGCCGTAGATATTAAAGGGTGAATCAGAACAAATTAACTAACTTGCATACACTTAAATGGGTGCAAGATTTCAATACTCCCTGTTTGCTTTGTGAAAAAGCTATTTATGGTGTCAAGATTATTATTTTTGTTGTGTATGAGAAAATGGCTGCAAATTAATGATGCAGCAGCATGTGGAACCTTAAAAATTAAACAAATTAACAATGCAATGGAAATGTAATTCTCAAGTGGGTACATTTATTCATCCATGTCCATAAGCAGAAAAGTGTGGGAGAGCTATTTCAATATTAATGATTAAAATAACAAGAGCTGTACAGGAAATCTTGTGTCACAGGACAGAATGACTATCTTAAATGATCACAGCAGCTAGAATATTTGTACACTGAGAAGCGGAGAGAGAGGAGGGGGACAAAATATCAACTGTTAAGAACTGGGTATATAACACATGGGATAATGTCAAAAGCAATTAATTATGTTAGCATAAAAGGAAAACAGAAACAGATGCCTACTTTCCCCTACATGGGTTATGGTCATTGAGTTTTGTGAAACAGAATTACACATTGATATTCATTTGTTATTCCAGAAAGTTGCTTTTAAAATGGGTCAAGAGCAGTAATTTATGATATTTTGTTGTGCTTTGTTTTTACTGCCTTGTTTTCTAATTTTCGTAAATCAGATTTTACATTTTTTATATTTATATGGTTTTTCATAATCTTTGTGTTCCACTTTTATTAGGCCGTTTCCGCACGGGCATTAAATGGCGGCCTGGAGACAGCAAAAACGCCGTCTCCAGGCCGCCATTCGCACAGGGGGCGCAGCTGCATCGCAGCCGCACCGCCCTCGCGCCGCCCGCCCGGCCCGAAGCCGGCGTTTCCCCAGAGCGCTGGGAAGCGCTCTTGTTGGGGAAACGCCGCCGTGAAGCCGCTGCCGAGAGAACGGCAGCGGCTTCACGACGCCTCCCCCACCCGGCACTTACTTTGTCCCCGGGCCTCTGGCACGTCACCGAGGCCTGGGGACATGCCCCCCTGCCCTGAGCCGCAGGAGCAGGTGCGCAGGGCCAGGGGGCGTGTCCCCAGGCCTCGGCGATGCGCCAGAGGCCCGGGGACATGCCGGGTCGGTCGGGCACCGGCGCTCCGTGGCGCCGGCTGTCTGGCTGTTTCCAGGACCGTCCATGCGGACGGTCCCAGCGTCGTTGGGTCGGCGTCGGAAACGCCGACCCGGCCATTTCCGCCTTCGTGCGGAAACGGCCTTACAGTTTCTTATATGCCCTGAAATGTTCCTATGACATTGCTACATTTTGAAATCTGCCTTCAGTCACAGTAACAAAAACAGATTACAAATAAAGTAAATAAGTACCTCAGAGATTTACATCTTACCTTTCTACTATGTGGGCTAACAAAATAAAATGTATTTTTTTTGCAGAATTATTACATAATTTTTATGTATGTACCTCCAAAGGAGTGGAAATATATATATCTGATGAAAATCTTGGGCTTGCCCTGTGTAGTATAGGAAATATCATGTTTTACCTTGAAGCTACTGTAGAATATCATGAATATGGAAAACATGACTAGAGGTCAAATACACATATATTCAGCTTTCAGACGAAGAATCATGCCAAAAGAGTTTACTCCTTGAACCCAGGAGACTAAAGTCAGCAAGATAGAACAGTGTTAGACTTCAGACTTCTCTGCCATCCATTTATTAACTGGACTTAGGGGCTTAATTCTAGAAACTCCAGGGAAGCAAATGAGACTGAAATTGGAAAAGTAACTTTGGATGCTGATCATCGTAGATTCATAAGTGAAATAGCAAAACTGAGATAACATTTTGGTTTGTTCAAAATGCTATGTCATGTAGCAGTGGTAAGAAATAAGCCCCCATTGCCTATTGTCTTAATAGATGTGGGACAATTTGAATAAATGCACATTTCAAATAAGCTTGAAGATTCATTGAGGGTCTGACAAACTGATGCTTCAAATGTTGGTGAATTTGCTTGGTTGGCATTTCATGTTAAGGAGCAGCAGTGATGTAGTAGCTAAGAGCAGTGGCTAAGAGCGGGTGCACTCTGATCTGGAGGAACCGGGTTTGATTCCCAGCTCTGCCACTCTGAGTTGTGGGAGGCCATTATCTGAGGAATTCAGATTAGCCAGTCCTACGTGACCTCCCACACATGCCAGCTGGCCAAGTGACCTCATGGGCTAGTCACAGCTTTTTGGAGTTTCCTCTCTCAGCCCCCACCTACCTGGCTACAGGGGTGTTTGTTGTGAGGGGGGGGGGAAGGAGATTGTAAGTCTCCTTTGAGTCTCTTACAGGGAGAGAAAGGGGGGGATATATAAATCCAAACTCTTCTTCTCGCCTTCTGCCTTCGCCTCTTCGGCTCTCTCGCTCTTCTTCTTCTTCTTCTTCTTCTTCTCTCTTCTCTCTTTCTTCTTCTTCTAACTATTGAAGAAAACATTTGCCCATCAGACTGTACCATTACCTGTATCATGTTCCAATGGACTAAGATTTACCAAATCTGTTAAGCAGTTCAGACCTGAGTCCCATTAAAGAGACTCAATTAAGATACTTAAAAAAAATGCCAGAGGGAGAGAGGCTAATATCAGAATCTCCTTTTTCATTTTTACAGGCACAATGGAGAAATTAGGAGCCCTGGAAGGTAACACTCCTTCTCAATAACATTTGCACACCCCCTAAAAGCACATCACAGGTTATAACCAATGGCTTTTTGAGGTGAGAAGCACAAGCTCCATTGCTCCATTGTCTTAGAACAATAAATTCTTACAGGATCCATTTCAGTTGTGTGTTTCACTGCCCTGCATAAACAGGGTCGCTCAATGGCTGAAACTTCAGCAGGACCCAATGAGGTAATGTATCAATAATAGAGCAGGAGGAGAAATTCAATGGGACTTCATGTTTAATTCCTCAATTCTCCATTAAGTTTTAGAGAGAAATATATCTGGGATGAATTTGTCTTGCCCGGCTGTTTGCCTCATGGCAATAGAAATGTCTGCATCTCTTTTTTCTTCCATTTTATGCTCTAAGTCCATAGATTTGCAGGTTGACTAGAGGGTGAGCAGCAGCAGAAACGAACAAAGATCAAACTCAAAATGGAAGATAGTTCAGTTTTTTCAAAGAACCACCAACACCTGCTTGTATTTTTACAGTATGTTTTTTATTGGGAGGCAATTACCAAGAGTATCAAATGAAAAAAAAACCCTTTGCTTTACAAGGCAAATCAATTAAGAAAAAAATCCAAGAATCGGCCCTTTTGAGTATTAATACATTTCTAAGCTTCTCAAAAAAAAACAAGAGGGACCTGAGTTGCCTAAACCAAATAATGTTTCCATATTAAAAAGTTTCAAGGTGATATAGCGTTATTAGAGATGCTTACCATATATATATATCCCATCTCCTGGGATTTTCCATTGAGCCAAACACTTTGTGGCTCTCCTTCAAACCTGTTAGTTCCTTTCAGGATTTGCAATAGCAGGTGGCATATTTATTCTGTAGGGCATTTTGTGGTTGGTTTGTGATTATCTGACCTGTTTTTAAATGTTGCTATTTTGACCAACTCTGCTGTTTTTTGTTGGGATATTGTCGGGGTATAATTTTTTTTCTCCATAGGAAACATTTCAGCCAACATTTTCGCTGATTTTCCTCTCATTTCAGATCTTTGTTTGTTTCAGGGAGATCCATCAACCCATATGGGATACAGTTTTGGAAGGCACAAGAGATAACAGTGAGGAAGAGGGAAGTGAAGCGATTTGTTTTATTGAGCACTGCTCTGCGCTTGCACTAAATAAAATCCTTGGCTATTTATTTCTTGCCTTCATTGAATATTCTTCAAACTGCCCCTATTTAGAAGGTCCTGTCCTTCTTTTCTTCTCCCTGTCTTTCTCTTTTTTGTTTTTTTTTTTGAGGGACATGGCAATTGGCACTGTGGCTAAGTTTTAAATTGGCATGTCGCGTGCAGCCATCTGAATTATTCGAGCTTCTGCTATCTTCCTTGGGTTTCCCTAGAGCAGGGTCTCCTGTTAAGCTTCGCATTTTGGACCCAGGCTTATGTCCTTGTTGTTTGTTCATTCATTGGATTCATGCCTGCTTTCCTAGCTTAAAGGGCAGAGCTTAGGGCAGCTTACTGTAACCAACAGTCAATAAATCAGTAAACACCTAAAATAATTAGTAAAATAAAAGAATTAAATTTCATGTAACTTTCCCTAATTTAAAAGCTAATCCACTTCAGCCATCTCTAAACTCACCCACCCCCCTCATACCTTATAATTAAAACAAATGCGTCCATGATACTGGCAGTGCTTAACACCATGATGTGGACCAGATCAGAAGAGACTGGATGAGATCCCGGCAAATCCAAGAAGAAGAGAAGGAGGAAGGAAAAATACCGAAGAAAGGAGAGGAAAACCCGCAGGCCTGGCGAGACATGTCCATGTTGCATGGCACATGGCACTGAGTCAGATCCTGCCGGGCATGGGTTTCACCAGGCAAGGGAGTTCCACTGAACAAGCTCTGGTCCTGAAGAACAGCGAGGATGTTTCACGGAGACATGCAGATCACCATAGAGTTGTTGCAAGACAGGCAAAAAAAGTTTCTCTGATGAGTGTGTTGGGAGAGACGGTCCTGGACAGATGAGGGTCCCAGTGCTTTTAGGTCTTTACGTGGTGTGGGGCAAAACTTTGAACTTGATCGGTTCACCGGTCTGGAACCAAGTGCACTGGTTATTAATATATGTTCTCCATAAAGGTCCTCATAGGAGCAGCACTTTGGCATGTTCGGACCAGTTGTAATTTCCAGAGCAATTTCAAAGGGCAGCCCTGCAAAATGTGAGCTACAATAGTCCAATATGGACATGAGTGTTGCATGGATCGCACTGTGGCACTAAGATCAGAGTAGGAAAGGTAAGGGCATCAGCTGTCAGGTTTTGTGAAGATAGAAAAGAACATCCAGCCTGTAGCAATATCTGTGACCTGGGTTTCCAAAAGGAATGAGAGTCTTCCCAGACTTTTGATGGAAGGGATCTGGGTATCAGCTGATCTCAGTCCAGAGTGGGGAGTTGAACTCCCAGACTCAGGGCATCCCTTGCCAACTATGGGACCCCTGTGCTTTAATGGGTTCAATTTCAGATAACTCTGTTTTAACCACTTTACTCAACTCAAGCATGTGTCCAGTCAGATACAGATGGTTTTTATCTGCATATTGTGATACCCAGCCCAAAGACTCCTGTCTAGCTGAGTGAGGGGATGCAGACAGATGTTAAGAACACTGAGAGGAGAGGATCATCCCCTATGGGACTCTACAAAATAAAGGGTATCATGTTGAGACCCTCTTCCCAAGCATTAACCCACTGTCCACGATCTTGGAGGAATAAAATCCAGCCATTCAAGGACGCTGTCTCCCGCATAATCCAATGATGATGAAACAGTGGGTCAAAAGATCCTGATCAACTGTGTCAGAAATTGCTGCTGAAAGGTCCAATTAGCTTACCAACAGTATAGGCCTGCTATAGAACCAGCTATGTATAGTGTGAAGGTGACCAGGGCTGATATGTCCTCAGAAAAGCTAAAAGCTGTTCCTTCACTACTCTTTCAACTACCTTACCCAGGAATGAGTAGAGATTTGATACTGGTGCAGTAGTTGGCTAAATCAAAAAAGGATCAACAATAGTTTCTTCAATGCACTAACTCTCTTGAATATAGATGCGGGATGGGTGGGTGCAACCACCAAGAATGACTGCAATCTGAAATGACCAGCCATAAAATAATATCAAGGGAAGTTAGGTCATGCTTGACTCTATATACATAACTCTTCCAACATTTCAGGTGAAACTCTGTTTAAGAGGGGTGCCTTTTTAAAATGAACCAACTGTTCAATAGTTTCTTGCATATGGACAATTTACCTTCAGTCATGCCCAGTGAAGAGCCTTTTGCTGAGGTGGCATCCTGTTGCACAGTCAATCCAGCCCCACATTGGCCAATCAAAGCCTACTGGGCAAGAGGCTCACCTGGCCCCTCTCCATGGACACTAAGAAAAGTGATACTATGAGTGGCATGCTCTCTATGAGAAATTGACAAAAAATCCAATGGGCTTCTTAAAAAAAATGGATGCAGATGCCTTTGTAAAGCCTGTTTACTATTGCAAATAATCAGATATATACTCCTATGGAGAGTTCAATAAAATATAATATCAACAGGGCTTCAAAGGTAAAATATCCCCATCTCTCTGCACCACTTCTGCTATGCTTTATTATGTTGGTCCACTTCAGGAAGCACAGCTTATGCCATTTGAGTAGTGGATTCTTGAAAATACTCGATGAACTATGAAATATGCACAGCCACAGTCACCCTTTACTGTAACCTCTTTGAGGAGATGTCAAGAAGGTTAAAAGATGATACTGCCCTTCTAAATCCATGCTGTCTATTTCCCTTTTTTAGTTTCTGCTTCTCTGTTTATCCTATTGAAGTTCCTCTTTAGGGTGAGGAGGTGGAGATAAGAGCTAAAAGAAACCAGCTTAAATCCCTCACCATATAAATTAAAGTTTAAAAAAATTGTGAAACCTCCCTAGCACAGCTGCTGAGTATGCATTTTTCAAGCTACTACTGGAAAGTCGGAAATAGTACAAAACTGCTTGGCAACTGACCAAATTCAAATAGGCGAGCTGGACCTGGTCCCGATCAAAGGATATTAGAGACTTGAGAGTCAGATGTTTGTTTTAACTCACAAAGGATAAGTTCCTAGCCTGATCTTCAAGTGTATCTGAAAAAAAAGCGAACAAAACAAAAGTAAAAGGTTGGACAGTATTTAAGCAGTTGTCTCAAGCAAAATAAAACAGATCAGTGCTGGTGAACCTTTTGGCCTTAATGTGTCAAAAATTTGGAAAATGCCTAACTTGAGGTCTAATACTAGTGTATGTATGTCCCCCCCATCCACAAACAAAAGAGGAACAATTATTTTTTCACATTCATGTCATCTCCAATCACAATTCTGACATGATAATAGATCATGTGCTGATACAGATGGTGAGAATCAATTTTGAACTCTTGGATGGTACAATAGAAGTTGCCTATTTCTTGTATTTGTGCTTTTTTTTCAGTTTCTTTGGTGACTCAAACAGGAAGACAATAGTTGTTGGGTGTTGAAGCGAGCAGCTGGCATGTCACACAAAATGTTGTGGCATGTCACCTTTGGACACTAATCGATGTCATATCTTCACCACCATGGGTCTAGATTTTTGTGTCCCCAAATAGGTTACAGCAGTGCTTTCTTAATGCACAGAGTAATATGAAGGTCACTGCAAATGTTACAGGGAATTTTTTTAGGTATAATGCACGTAAAAGAGCACCAGTAAAAGCTGAAGTGAGCACCTAAAAAATGTAAAAGTAGGGAACAGGGACAAATGGTTTTGCAAATCAGTGAATAACTCAGGCATATTCATAAGAAGGTATGATTGATTACACCTCCCTGTTGAGATTATACTTGTAGGAATGAACTAGGAAATCAAAAGAGTGGATTTGGAAAATGAAGTGATCAGTAAAAACTGGACATATACTTTCAAAATGAATGCATTAGATATTAAAGGGTGAATCAGAACAAATTAACTTAGCAATCTTGCATACACACTTAAATGGGTGCAAGATTTCCAGCTACTCCCCTGTTTGCTTTATTGAAAAAGCTATTTATGGTGTCAAGATTATTATTTTTGTTGTGTATGAGAAAATGGCTGCTGCAAATTCAATGATGCAGCAGCATGTGGAACAACTAAAAAATTAAACAAATTAACAATGCAATGGAAATGTAATTCTCAAGTGGGTACATTTATTCATCCATGTCCATAAGCAGAAAAGTGTGGGAGGAGAATTATTTCAATATTAATGATTAAAATAACAAGAGCTGTACAGGAAATCTTGTGTCATAGAGGATTAGAGAATGACTATCTTAAATGATCACAGCAGCTAGAATATTTGTACACTGAGAAGCTGAGAGAGAGAGGAGGGGGGACAAAATATCAACTGTTAAGAACTGGGTATATATAACACATGGGATAATGTCAAAAGCAATTAATTATGTTAGCATAAAAGGAAAACAAGAAACAGATGCCTACTTTTCCCCGCTACATGGGTTATGGTCATTGAGTTTTGTGAAACAAGAATTACACATTGATATTCATTTGTTATTCCAGAAAGTTGCTTTTAAAATGGGTCCAGAGCAGTAATTTATGATATTTTGTTGTGCTTTGTTTTTACTGCCTTGTTTTCTAATTTTTAAATAAAATCCAGATTTTTACATTTTTTTATATTTATATGGTTTTTCATAATCTTTGTGTTCCACTTTTATTAGGCCAAGTTTCTGCACGGGCATTAAATGGCTGACCTGGAGACAGCAAAAGCGCCCGTCTCCAGGTCAGCCATTCTGAGACAGCGCAGCTGCATACAGCCGCACAGCCCTCGCCGCCCAGCGCCGCCGCCCGAAGTCGGCAGTTTCCCCAGAGCGCTTCGGGAAGGCGCTCTTGTTGGGGAAGCTTGGCCGCCCATGGCAACGCTGCCCGAGAGCGGCAGCGGCTTCAGCCTCCATCCGGCACTTACTTTGTCCCGGGCCTCTGGCGTCACCGAGGAACCTGAGGACGTAACCCCTGCCCTGAGCCGCAGGGAGCAGGTGCGCAGAACCAGGGCAGAGTGTCCCCAGGCCTCGGCAATCGCGAGCCAGAGGAGACAGGGCTGGCTCGGTCGAGGCACCAATCCCGTGGCGCCGGCTGTCTGTCTGTATTCCAGGACCGTCCATCGCGGACGGTCCCAGCGTCGTTGGAGTGAAGTCCGGGAAGCGCCCGACCAGCCATTTCCTCGCCTTAGATGCGGAAAGCGGCCTTACAGTTTCTTATATGCCCTGAAATGTTCCTATGACATTTGCTACATTTTTGAAATCTGCCTTCAGTCACGAGTAACAAAAGCAGATTACAAATAAAGGTAAATAAATTTACCTCAGAGATTTACATCTTACCTTTCTACTATGTGGGCTAACAAAATAAAATGTATTTTTTTTTTGCAGAATTATTACATAATTTTTATGTATGTACCTCCAAAGGAGTGGAAATATATATATCTGATGAAAATCTTGGGCTTGCCCTGTGTAGTATAGGAAATATCATGTTTTACCTTGAAGCTACTGTAGAATATCATGAATATGGAAAACATGACTAGAGGTCAAATACACATATATTCAGCTTTCAGACGAAGAATCATGCCAAAAGAGTTTACTCCTTGAACCCAGGAGACTAAAGTCAGCAAGATAGAACAGTGTTAGACTTCAGACTTCTCTGCCATCCATTTATTAACTGGACTTAGGCGACTCTAAACTCCAGGGAAGCAAATGACTGAATGGAAAAGTAACTTTGGATGCTGATCATCGTAGATTCATAAGTGAAATAGCAAAACTGAGATAACATTTTGGTTTGTTCAAAATGCTATGTCATGTAGCAGTGGTAAGAAATAAGCCCCCAATGCCTATTGTCTTAATAGATGTGGGACAATTTGAATAAATGCACATTTCAAATAAGCTTGAAGATTCATTGAGGGTCTGACAAACTGATGCTTCAAATGTTGGTGAATTTGCTTGGTTGGCATTTCATGTTAAGGAGCAGCAGTGATGTAGTAGCTAAGAGCAGTGGCTAAGAGCGGGTGCACTCTGATCTGGAGGAACCGGGTTTGATTCCCAGCTCTGCCACTTGAGTTGTGGAGGCTTATCTGAGGAATTCAGATTAGCCTATGCACTCCCACACATGCCAGCTGGGTGACCATGGGCTAGTCACAGCTTTTTGGAGCTCTCTCAGCCCCACCTACCTCACAGGGTGTTTGTTGTGAGGGGGCGGGAAGGAGATTGTAAGCCCCTTTGAGTCTCTTACAGGAGGGGGGGGATATAAATCAAACCTCTTCTTCGTCTTAGATCTTAGATCTTCGTCTTAGATCGCCCTTCTTCCTTCTTCTTCTTCTTCTTCTTTAATTTCTTTGCTTCTGTCTTTGTACACTTCTTCTTCTTCTTCTTCTTCTTCTTCTTCTTCTTCTTCTTCTTCTTCTTCTTCTTCTTCTTCTTAAATATATATGGAAACCAAGAACTGCCCATTTGTAAATAATATTTTATAATGTTCCCATATTCTTGAACTACGGGAGAATTTATCTTATTATCTTCAGGCTGTGCCAAGAAAGCTTCCATATTTATCAGTGGTATACCACTGAATGATTATTGCTGTGGGAAAGCTATAATGTGGGGGAGGCGTGGGTTCTGTGGCTCTGCTGTGGGCCTTCTATGTCATCTGGTTTGCCACTCTGAGAAACAGGATGTTGCACAGGATGTGTCATTAGTCTGGTCTGGCAGAACTCTTCTTATATTCTCAGGAGGACCTTCTTGTCATGGACAAAACTGTCTGACAGCTTGTATGAACACCTCAGCGTGGTCATGGACCAGTTGCAGTTCATCGTAATGAAGCTTCCTGGTGGATAAATTCTTTTCCCAAAACCAGGAATGATTGTTTTAGCTGAAGTGAAGAAGAGACAATAAAAGCTGTTCATACGTATCTGTGTATGTGTCTGCAAAATCTACTGCTATGCTGTTGTGTTTGCAGTCTTGCCGTAAACATTTATTAGTACTTGTCTAAGTGACACATTGGCAGTTGGAATACACAATTACTGACACATTAAAAGGTCTTGTCTTCATTCTAACTGCACTCTAATTGAAAGCACAGGACTTGAGTATCTGAAGCACTCAGCATAATAATTAAAATTGCACCTAAGGAGTTTGTAATGGGATCCAGAACCTCTCAACCCAAGGTCACATCTCCTAGGTATCTCAAGTTCTAAGTGACTTGTAGTGTTACCATCACCTTTGAGTCCTAGGTCAGTGTAAAATGAATCAGTAGGCTCAGTGCATACTTTAGTTGACCGAACCTGATTATAAGCTGAGATCTCAGCTAAAAGCAGGCAAACTTATCACCACTTTAAAAGCATGTATATATAAAAAGACCCCTACTGGTAGTCATGTGCCTCTGAACACCAGATGCTGGGGATGAATAACAAGGAAACATCATCATCCATAGTCTTACTGTTAGTGGCTATAAGCATATGGTTTGCTGCTATGGGAAACAGAATGCTGGATAAAATGGGCCTTAGTCTTATTTAGGAAGGCAATCCATGGCTCAATTGCAGCTCATCCTCTCTTCTTTCACTGATAAAAGCACAGCTTGATGGATCATCTTAGATTGTTTTGTATGTAAACTCCTTAGATACCTCCTCAGATATGAAGATTATTCAGTCTAACCAACCTCAGACATTCAGAAATGTTGTCTCAAGTTTTTTTTTGAAGTTTTGCTTTGTTTTTGAAGAAGAGTAAGAAAACAATGCTGAACTTCACAATATGTGTGGTACCTACTCTGTACAATATATGATTCCAATGTAGCATGCGCTTTGTTTTGTTTTTTGAAGAATAAGTTTTGTTTTGTTTTTTGAAGAAGAGTAAGAAAACAATGCTGAACTTCACAATATGTGTGGTACTTATTCTGTACAATATATGATACCAATGTAGGATGCGCTTTGGGGAAACAAGTAAAGAATAAACATGCATCTTTGGCATACCTTATGCTGTTAATAACTATGAAGTGTGAAGGATTCCCAGAGTACATCCTGAATCCAGAGGGCACAACCCCAGTGTGACCCAAGAGGCCTTTAGGTTTCTCAAGTTACTTGCCCTTTCACGACTGGCACAGCTACAGAAGTGCCAGTTCAAGATCTACAGACTAGTTGGATCCAGCTAGCTTTTCTGCTAGTGCAAAAAGGGACAAAAAAAGGTAATGCACGGGATCTTGGGTCCTGCATGAACAAAATTCATGTGGCACAGGTGATGTAAAAAGGAGGGCAACTAGGCAAGATTAAGCAAGAAAGCTGTTTTGTTTCCATCCCATTGATTTCAGATTAACTCAGCATAGGACTGTACTGCTACTCTTTGAATCAAATTATTGGTTTGTCTAGCTGCTGGTCTCTAGGTCTTTCCTTTCAAGACAAAGGTCTTTCTTATACCTGTTCAGGATTGCCAGGGAGCCAGACAAAGTTCCCACTTGGACCACACATATGACCTTGATCCAAACCAAATATCATAACAAAACTTCACTTGCTGTTACCATGACTCTATAGTAATAAAACAATTGACCTGTCTGTCCAGCTGTCCATTTATGACAGGCAGAACACATCAGAGAATAAAGCAAGGAGACTCATCAATGGCCATGGCCACCAGCTTCAGAATGACTGTAGGAGTTCCAAGGCCAAAACCAAAAGGATATCCTGGTCCAGGTTATTTCAAGACAATCACCCCGTGCTGTTTGCACTGGAAGCAAAGTTTCTTTATTTGTGGCATGCATAACCGATCAGAAAATAATGTTACATGTTTGAAAAATTGTTACCAACCCCAGAATGGTGATGGAAGTTGCATTGCCAAAAAAGAAGGGAATTTTAACACCCTGAATCAATTTATCTTCATGTAACAGGTTATCTTCAAGTTTTAAGCTACTTGTCATGTGTCTCTAACAGCCCAATCCAGATGGGAGCACTGCTGTGCTGTGCTGATGCATTTGTCCCCAGCTTCCACCTGGCCTTTTGAGCTGGGACCCCCTGGCCTGGGCTCAGACTTACACCACTCCATTTCAGCTCTCTAAAGGGCTTTTCAGATGACTGGATTTTGTTTCTTTTTGCTGCCTCCCTGTGCCACCTGGAAGTCCTCTGGAGACGGTGTGGCTTCTTCTGCCTCTTCTTAGTTACCATAGACATCATCTGCTTCTCTATGACACTCACATAGACTGCTGCCTCAGACACTAATGTCACTCTTCATATGTGAATCCTTATGTGTGTGTTGAATTGCCAGATAATTCATCTCTATCCAACATCTGCACAACCATAACCTGCCACAGAAATGCAAGATTTTATTCCACTATTACAGTGCCATTCAGGGCGAGGAAGGAGCTGTTCTGCAGCTGTGGACACAGCCACGGCACAGCCAAACAAGCTTGCTACGCCACAGCCAAGATTCAAATGAGGCTTGATTCATGGAGGGGAAGATCATCAGTGGCTACTAGCCATGGTGACTGAAGGGAACTTCTAAATACAGACTCAGGAAACCTCTGTATATCAGTGATGTGAGTCAGCAGCAGGAGAGGGCCTGGGTCTCTATGACCCATTTGTTTGTCTTTCCAGAGCAACTGGCGGGGCACCATGTGAAACACTATGGTGAACTAAATGGACTACTGGGCTGATCCAGCAGGCCCTTCTTATGCTTAAAATGTTTATCAAATAGCTCATACAGACTTTGGGAATGTTTAAAGCATTAGGATGACAGCTCATCTATTAAAACCAATTATCTGAAACAGAAAATAATCCCTACTTCTGCAGAAATGTTCCAGAACCTTTATAGATATATCTTTTAAACTTTAGAACTCCTGATCAAACTTTTAAAATAAATTACAACCCTTTAAACATCCAAAGGTTCAGAGGAATAAAAATACTGAGGAAAACAGCAATTGCCTGTGTCTGTAGATTAATAACTGCATCTTAACAAGTCTGTTGGTCAACGCAATATTAAAGGTTCAGACTCAGAGATTCACCAGTATTTTAGCCACATCATTTTTTAAAACTTTCATTTACAAAAAGGAGAAAAATCTAAAGAAGTGAACTGTCATCCATGAAACCTTGTGCTCTGATAAATCTGCTAGTCTAAGGTACCACAAGACACAAGCGCTGTAAAAGCCCAGTCTGTAGAATCAGTAGCATATTGATGAATTTTTAAACATACTTCTATTTAATACGCTCAGATTGACTACTGGGTTCAGACTTCCAGGTGTGTTTCTTGTGATGCTGAAATGAATAAGAGCTTCATGTTATAAACGATCGACAAATTGTTCTTTGCAGATGAATGGGAACACTATAAACAGCTAGTGCTGTTTTTTTTACATTTGATTTACTACGAAAATAGTACAAATTATTTCCTAATGCATTGAAACGTTAACATTTCCTTGATTGCAATGGGGTTTTGAACAAGCCCATTTATATGAGACTTCTCATTCCGCAACTAATTGCTTTCCCCCACTGGTTTCACAAATGATAACTTGAACATTCTTTTAGATATTTATTTCAGCTGTCTCACTCCTAGCACACTGGTAACTGATGGTGTTAGAAATGTAGTCTCTTCCTGTCCAGCTGTTCTGTTTGTTATGATACGTTGTTCTTGATACGATTTGGGCAGAGTCCAAATTAGGACATCATTTTACTTATCATCTTTCCAGCTCCTGAAGCCAGTGTTCGGATCTGCTGATGATAAATGTGACATCACCCTGATGCTGATTGCCCTAGTTCTTTAAATCCTGGAGAGATATAATCCAGTCCCAACACAATTTAGCATTGTGGTCAAAGTAAAGCCAGATGTAGACAGTTTACATGATTGCTTCATGTTTGAAAAAAATTAATGTAAAGAAAATACTGTGTTTAAAGATTATTTTGTAAAAAGCTCAGAATGTTATTTGCTTTTTTTTTTGCTTCAGGATGCTGAGCAAATGGAAACCCCAAAGGGAGAAGTATTTGGATGCCAGATACCTGTATTCTACCCATTTTAGGATCAGACCCAGGCTTTATTTTCCCAACCTCAGGCCAATCTGAAATTGATCTGTTGCATCCCATAAAAATTTGGAGCTTCTGGCACAGGTTCTCTAGAGATCTCTCTGCTGCCCCTCTCCAAATGTACTGAGGTTCATGACAGCATGCACAGATTCTAGGAACCATGAAATCATTGTGGCAGAATCCAAGGCCTGCAGCCTGAAGTTTCCAGTATACCTCACTGCTGTTTCACCCTTAGTGAGTTGAGGAAGATATCATAGAAGTGGTCTTTTAATGGAGGCAGGCTTCATGAACACTTCTAGGCCATACTGTGCTGATGATACCACTGGGACACTGTGAGGCTTGGACACCTTGCTGCTTGAGATGTCTGGTGGACATCTTCCAAATTCATGCGTTGGATCCAACCAGCTTTGCTGCAGTTATAAAGGGAAGAGGATTCTTGGCTAACAAAAATGCTGTGCTGGGGATCATGAGACCTGCATGGAGAAAAGCCATGCAGTTATTGTGTTAATGAGGAGTGAACTTGAGTGGACACACTCTCTCGGTACAAAACCATTTCATTTAATGGAGCCATTATGAATCATGCAGAATGGGAGGATGCTTGCATGTAAGGATAAGAATGACAACTATCATGAGCTGTTCCTTTCAAACTTCTGGGCTTGTAATGGGTTAGTACAGCCAAACTGATTGAGCCCTGCCTATTGTTTCAAGAGACGTAGGTAGATTCAAATGGTGGTTTTAACACACACTCAGCAGAATTGATCCAAGCCACTATTTTAAGCCAACAAGTTATATTAATATGGAAGGGTGTGGTTCATGTTTTGATGCATTAATTTGTAAGCCTTTGGACTACCTTACCATTGAAATTGGTGGCCATGGGAGAGTAGCCAGGGATTCTGAGGAATGCCCATTGGATTTGCTATGGCCGTTTCCGCACAGCCCCCCAGGCGCCCCCACGCCGGCAAGAATTCTGCCGGCGTGGGGGCAGAGGCCGTTCGCACGCAAGCGTGCGAGTGGCCTCAGGAGAGGCCGGCGGATGACAGGCGGCTCCGCATGGAGCCGCCTCTGCCCCCTTCCCTTTCCCACTCACCTTGTCCCTGTCGTCGGCCTGCTGGCCTCTGAAGTCCCGCCCATGCTGCCCTCCAACCTCCAGGGGTCGGAGGACAGTGAGGGAGGGGCTTCGGAGGCCAGCAGGCCGACGATGGGGACAAGGTGAGTGGGAAAGGGAAGGGAAACAGCGTGTTCCCGGCGGTGCCGTTCGCACCGCGCCGCCGGGAACACGCTGTTGGGGCAAAAACAACCCTTTAAATGGTTGTTTTTTAGGGCGGCCTGACGCCGCCCTGGGGGATGGGGAGCGAAGCCAGGTCGGCGCTGCTGCGTTGCAGCAGCGCCGCCTGTGCGAATGGCTCCCTGGGAACTGCGTTTTTGCCATCCCCAGGGCGCCATAAAAGGGCCATGTGGAAACGGCCTATGTTAACTTCTGCTTCTATATCTGTTCTTGAGCTGTTGATATTTCTGCTGTATGGCTGGTATGAGCCTTACCAGAAACACATTAGGCTGGTATGAGCCCTTACCCAGCAGTCCCCCGAAGCAATGGGAATGTCAAACTAAGCTGCTCCAAAACGCTTTGTGTTAGAACAACTGCATAAAAGATTATTTTAACTATTTTAATATGTGCTGTTTGCCAAACTGTCCGAAACTCTTTGTCTTATGCTTACTTCTAAAAAAGGAGAAGCGACTGTGGCAAATAGGTTTGAAAATACTATAGTGATACACTTATCTGGGAGTCATGATTGAAATTATGGAGACTGAAACCATTTTGGCTACCCAATTAATCTCTCAGAGGTCTTCAGTACTAGCATTTTTTGCATTCCTTTCTTATATGACTGGTGACTTCCACAAGGTGATAGGTGGGAATGCTGCTCAGATGAGTGGCATTTGAAGCATGGGGTTCTACAAGATTTGATCCCTCATGCTGTTGGACATCTACATGAAGCCTCTGGGAAATATAGTCCAGGTGAGATGCCACCAATATGCTGATGATACCTAACTGTATTTCTCTTTAACAGCTGAATCCGATTAATACAGAACAATGAACTAAAGCTCAGTCCAGACAAGACTGAAGTGCCATTGGTCAGTGATAAAGTCAGTCATGGAATTGAGACTCAGCTTATTTTGGACAGGGTTGTATATGCCTCCTGATTTGTACTCAGGGTGAAGGGAACAAAGGAGGAACTCGGCCTATGTTTGGAAGCCGACATTTCTTTCATAGTACACAGTACTTTTTTCTGTTTGTGTTAGTATACCAGATACTGTTGTTGCTTTCTGCAAGACATGAGCATGGCAATCCATATTCTGATTACATCCATGTTAAATTACCATAATGTACTTTACATAGAGCAAAAACTGTTCAGGAGTTTCCACAAGTAGAAAATGCTATGTCCGAACTGTTCATAAGAGTTGGATACCAACATACCTATATGCTTGTTTATTTAGTACATTTCCCCCAAGGAGCTCAGATAAATGTGCACCCTTTTTTATCATCATGACAACTTTGTGAGATAGGTTATGCTGAGACAGAACTGTTGGCCCATGGTCATCTATTCAGAGATTTATAAGAACTTAAGAACATAAGAACAAGCCAGCTGGATCAGACCAAAGTCCATCTAGTCCAGCTCTCTGCTACTCGCAGTGGCCCACCAGGTGCCTTTGGGAGCTCACATGCAGGATGTGAAAGCAATGGCCTTCTGCAGCTGTTGCTCCCAATCACCTGGTCTGTCAAGGCATTTGCAATCTCAGATCAAGGAGGATCAAGATTAGTAGCCATAAATCGACTTCTCCTCCATAAATCTGTCCAAGCCCCTTTTAAAACTATCCAGGTTAGTGGCCATCACCACCTCCTGTGGCAGCATATTCCAAACACCAATCACACGTTGTGTGAAGAAGTGTTTCCTTTTATTAGACCTAATTCTTCCCCCCAGCATTTTCAATGGATGCCCCCTGGTTCTAGTATTGTGAGAAAGAGAGAAAAATTTCTCTCTGTCAACATTTTCTACCCCATGCATAATTTTATAGACTTCAATCATATCCCCCCTCAGACGTCTCCTCTCCAAACTAAAGAGTCTCAAACGCTGCAGCCTCTCCTCATAGGGAAGGTGCTCCAGTCCCTCAATCATCCTTGTTGCCCTTCTCTGCACTTTTTCTATCTCCTCAATATCCTTTCTGAGATGCGGCGACCAGAACTGGACACAGTACTCCAAGTGCGGTCGCACCACTGCTTTATATAAGGGCATGACAATCTTTGCAGTTTTATTATCAATTCCTTTTCTAATGATCCCCAGCATAGAGTTTGCCTTTTTTACAGCTGCCATGCATTGAGTTGACATTCCCATGGAACTATCAACTAAGACGCCTAAATCCCTTTCCTGGTCTGTGACTGATAGCACTGACTTCTGTGTATGTGAAGTTTGGATTTTTTGCCCCTATGTGCATCACTTTACATTTTGCTACATTGAACTGCATTTGCCATTTCTGAGCCCACTCACCTAATTTATCAAGGTCCGCTTGGAGCTCCTTGCAATCCTTTGTGGTTCTCACCACCCTACATAATTTGGTATCATCTGCCCCGTGGCTTAGAGCAGTTTTACGGAAACTATCACATTATGGACTCTCTCAACAACTAATTACCAGCATGAATTATGATAGAGCTAGGGATCTTGTTAAACTTAGAATCATAGATGTCGAGAGGCAACACGATCTGAATAAACTTAAACACCCAATTTTCAGTAAAATAATGCTGAATAAACTTTCAATAATGCCTTATCTTACTTCTTTGTTTAACGTTAACTATCGAAGAGCCTACAGCCTACTCCGTTACAACGCCCTTTCGTCCAACTATACCAACGGGATTTATAACAAAGTACCAACTGAGGGTAGAATTTGCAGTTGCCAAATAGGAGGTGTTGAAAACTCGGAACATATATTATTTGAATGCTCATACTATGATGAGATACGTTGGATGCTTCTGTCCTTTGACCAGACAAACTCTCCTTTGGCTAAGAAAGAAAAGGTTAAAATACTGTTATCAGATACCAATAAAAATCTAACATATTCTGTTGCCAAGTTTGCCTGGATATCAAGTAAAATCAGGAAGGCCCGACAGAGCACTACTGGCTCTGCCAGCTAATCCTTATTTTTAATTATTATTAGACTGACCTTCCACTCATTATCTTGAGCTGATGTTCTGAGTTCCTGAGGCCTATTATCTGCATTTTGTTAACTGTTTTAATCTGTATATTTGTTATATCTGTAAATTTTACGATTTTAATTCTTTTGGATCTTGCTGGTCAATGACCGTAAATAAACTATGATGATGATGGTATCATCTGCAAACTTGGCCACCACGCTACCCACCCCTACTTCCAGGTCATTTATGAATAGGTTAAAAAGCACTGGTCCCAAAATGGATCCTTGGGGGACACCACTCCCGACATCTCTCCATTGTGAGAACTTCCCATTTACACCCACTCTTTGTTTCCTGTTTCTCAACCAGTTTTTAATCCATGGGAGGACTTCCCCTCTTATTCCTTCATTGCTGAGTTTTCTCAACAGTCTCTGGTGAGGAACTTTGTCAAAAGCCTTTTGGAAATCCAAGTAGACAATGTCCACCGGTTCACCCCTGTCCACATGCCTGTTTACACCCTCAAAGAATTCTACTAAGTTTGTAAGACAGGATTTGCCTCTGCAAAAGCCATGCTGACTCTTTCTCAGCAGGTCTTGCTTTTCTACATGTTTTATAATTTTATCTTTAATGATAGATTCTACTAATTTACCAGGAACAGATGTCAAACTGACTGGCCTGTAATTTCCCGGGTCCCCCCTAGATCCTTTCTTAAAGATTGGTGTGACATTGGCCATCTTCCAGTCTTCAGGGATGGATCCTGATTTCAGGGATAAGTTGCATATTAAAGTGAGAACTTTAAACCTGTGTGTCTCCTAAAGTCTGCTCAAACAGTCTAACCACTGCACTGTACTGGCTCTCTGTTCCTAGAAACAATGGAAAGATTTGCTTCTTACCTTTAAATCCCTAAATAACATAAAGCAAAGGTATTTGTAGAACTACCTTATCCCATATCATCCTTTATGTTTATCAAAATATTCCTTCCAAGCTCTAAACTGCCTACAGAAATGTGGTGGATAGTAACCAAAAACAGTGGCTTTTTTTGGAAATGAAACTCTCCTTCTTGAAATTTACCTGGCATCTATGTTTTCAGTTTATAAGGGCAAAGACTAGGACATTTTTATTGACCCAGACTTTTAACTGAGCTTTTTTTTTAAAAAAAAAACAGACTAGTTTTCATTGTTCTATTGGTTGGCCACCATATTCTACCATCTGTTTTACAGCAATATTTTTGGATTGTTTAATTTTCCTAGTTTTTTTGCCTTTGGTTATAATCTCAGTTTGTTGGGTTCTTTGCAGCTGTGGTGTTATTTCATTGCTTATTATGTAATGCTGCTCTGGATTACTTTATGATTTTCATTGGTTTTTATTTTAACTGCAAATTGCTTTGATGATTTAGTTCTGTTGGATGTCATTACAAGCTGCCTGGAACAGCCTTGGCCTGGCTGGATGGCAAAGAAATATATAAAACAAACAAATACATAATAAAAGGACTGACCGCACTGCTTATGAAATATGTACTTAATGCCCTGCATAATGTGTGAAATGATATTTGGAACCACCAAAGATTTATGTAATTAGCACTGACATAAGAGCAACCAGCAGCTTCTTTTGCACAGTCAAAACAGTCAAAGTGCAAACCTGGGATTGTCTCCAACATTGTTTACATTGCAAGGCCAGTTTACAGTTTCTTGTGTTTAAGTTACACTGACCTCCTTTAGTGTTGCACTGAATTTTCATGAGGTTCAATTTTCAATACATTGGAAAGGGGAATAAACAAATTTGCAAACTACTCTGCTTTCCATCATTCTGCACATCTCTTCCATGCCTTTGTGTTATTTCTTCCCCCAATCTGCTTCTCCTTGGGCACTATTTGTTTTCAAATTCTTTACTGAATAATTCAAGTCAGTCACTGATCACTTGAGGAACATGATGTCATGATGCCATGTGGCCAATTAGATATAACTATGTGAAAACATGTTTGTTGTGTAAGGAGTGCCTTCCCATATATGTTAGTCTGAAAGGCAGGGAAAAGTGGAATAGATCTCAGTTTATTTGTTTAAAACATTTATGCCACCCTTACTGAGCTAGCTGGTTTGAATGTAGTAAACCATGTTGGGATCATGGGAGTGATTCATAAATCTTAGAAGCAACCAAACAGCCCTGCAATTTGCAATGTATGGATTTCACAGGGAAAGAGTGACACAGAAGTGTCCATTAGATTAGCAGTGTTATTGCCCTCTAGTGGGTTCATTTATGTGTAGTTGCACTGCTCCAATGAACCGCAGAAGGAGTTGGTTCACATAATCCATTACATCCAGCTAAAATTATAAAATGGAATATATCCTTCCTTTTGACATTTCATCATTTTTTCCCCTTAAGGGATCACATTTGTGATCATAATATTGTGCAAAAATACTTTTTCTGCAGTATCAGACAGTGAATAAGACCTGCAGCGTGTAGGGGTACAAAATCAACCCTATGGTGACATAGCAGCCAAGCAAACCTAATGAGATTTTGTAAGTATCAAACCATGCAATTAAACCAAGTGTGTGATTGTCACTTGAATGCTGCTGTGTGTGGATTAATCAAACTCAATCATCCCCAGCTGTTACTCAAGTTTGACAGAGTTTTAAATGCTTGGTTAAGTTTTACAAATTAGTCAGCATGTCAAAGTTGGTGAGACTGTTTCGGAGATAGGAAATGAATGTACTGAAGGAATTCTGTGTAGATCTAGGTATCCATTCCTACACATATAGCGAGTTGAGCATGCAGAAATAAGAAACAGGACAACAGAACACAGAGGGCCACTCTCTTTCCAAACTGGCTGATCATGTCTTAATGTGTCTCAGGCGCTTCACAAAGATGCAGTCTCAGCTTTGCATCAGGGTACTACACATGTTACTAGGTCCTCACAATGCCCTATTCCATATAGGCATTTCTAAAGCAAGGTTAAGGTCAGATCCTTCAGTAAGTCCGCTGCTGACTCACTGTTTGCACAATTGGGTCCATCTGTATTAGGCAGAGCCAACAAATAAGAAAATGAGACAACATATTGCAGACCCAAAATGCAGAGAGCATGACTAATGACATCATTCCTGTCACTTGCTCTTCTTCTTTCTTCCTGACTCATGGTTTCAAATTTACATCAACATCTTTTTTCCTGGAAATCTCTTGTTGAATAATGTGACATTTCTCTTAATACACCTCATGACTTATTTCATCTTGAAATGGCATCAGTCTGCCTTTCTTACTTCATCTCACTTTTCTCAGAATAGCATCACCATTTCTGTCCTCATAGAGCTCCTCTTCTGTCACCTGACGCATGCAATCAGCATTACTGGTTCCATATCAACAAGGCTACATGACCTTGACTCTGACTCAACAGTCCATTTACACCTTTATAACTGTGCTGTAAAACTCTCACCTTAAACCCACAGTACCAACTTTGAATAGACCAATAATTATGGTTCAGACAGGAAACAAATAACCATGAGTGCCACTGAGGGCTTCTTGGAGGAAGGACAGGTAAAAATCTGACAGACAGACCGACAAGTGAAGGTTTCTCAATCCTAGTTCCTATGACATATGGAAAACTAGACTTTTCTCCTAGAATGCAATTGCTACAAACATCTTTCTTTCTTTCTTTCTTTCTTTCTTTCTTTCTTTCTTTCTTTCTTTCTTTCTTTCTTTCTTTCTTTCTTTCTTTCTTTCTTTCTTTCTTTCTTTCTTTCTTTCTTTCTTTCTTCTTTCTTTCTTTCTTCTCCCCCCCTCCCTCCCTCCCTCCCTCAGCAACCAGCTTGAAAGGATGCTTACGGAAATTGTGTTTTATCCATTTGAATGAGTTTTTTTTTAAAAAAATCCCCCATGAGGAGAAAATGGTGATAGAAAGGATTTACAAACAAATCTGATTTTACCCACCAGCTACATTGGCTAACAGCCCTTTGGGTAGCCTGAATGCAATAAATGGTTGAGGTAGAGAAGTCAGCCTGAGACCCACTGTTGCTCCCCATCCTTTTGCTGTTCAAGGGCTCTGCTTTCTAAGCAACAGCCATGTCCATTCCATCCCTTCACACTGCCTAAAGCTGGCTCTTTCTTTCCCCAACCTGCTCTCTAGCTCCTTCACAACTCTTGATTTCCTTCCTCAACTCCAGTTCCATTCTTGTGCCATGTTCCTTTGCTGTTCTGGCTGCATGCCTGTCTCTCCACATGACAAATGCAGGCGACTTGTATTTTGCAATCTGCATGACTAAAGCAACAATGTGAGTCCCAGATCACATCTCACTTTTTTCTTGCTTTTCTAGGAACACAGTTGACTTCCTGTGAAGCCTCGTGCTATATAAATACACCTGGTGGTGAGCATGCACAACACTCTGCTCCATGGCTCTATTCTAGCTTCTGTTACATCCTGTTCCAGGAAGTCACCCTGTGGGAAGTTGAAATGCCACATAAGAACAGAACAGGAAATCTGTTCTTCCAACTCAGGCTTGATCACAATAGTAGCAGTGGATTCTGCCTTGGTCACTCCCCCTGGTTCTTTTCTCTTTTCTAAAGATGCATGATATTCTGCTTCCCTGCATATGATCCTCAGTATTGTCTTCCATCTCATTCTATAGATGCACTGCTACTAGACGCCATCCACTGTTTGACATGATTTCCTGGAATGTTTAACACTGCTACATAAACCCTTCGCTATCCAGTTGGGGGCTTTGCTGGATCCAAATTAAATTACATGTTTCAAAGGCAGCCTGCTTAGTGGAGATGGTGGAAAGAGCTTCCAAATCACAGCCAGCCTATGATGACCATGTAGGATTTTCAAGGCACAGAGGTGGTTTGCCATTTCCCACCTTTGCCTAGGAATCCTGGATTTCCTTGGGCCAACACAGCTTAGCCTCTGAGCTATGATGAAATCGGGCTATCCAGGTCAGGATGCTTACTTCACACTGACAAAGTTTTCAAGCTGGTGCATTTTGCCCCATTTTGTGAAAGAAAGTCCTGCATCCCAATAGCTAACAGGAAAACTTGTGAAGCTGGCAAGCCATTATCTGTTTCCCAGTATGAAGCATAATCTTATTTTGAAGTAACTGCTAGGTTTATGTGAAAAAAAAATCATGATCCTGGTGCAAGGAAAATAGTTTCCCCCTCTTTCTGAGACACTCCCCCAAATGAAAAGGCCTCTTCGCTGTACCTTCCTGTCTTTTTGGCTCCTGGGACTAAAATCAGTCCAGTAGGAATTTGGGGGAAGGTGAGTTAAAACATTCTTCAGCAGGGCCAGGACCATGATCCTTATAAGTCCCTTCCATAATTGTGGCTCGTGTTCACAGCTAACAGTGTCATCCTAAGTATTCTAAATCTAGCATGTCATTCTACACATGCTATAAATTACACCCTGGAAATCTGATGGTGGTCTTCAAAGTTGAGGGAAGTTTGACACAAAGATGGAGTGTATTGGTTGTCAGCAAGAAAAGTGAAAGAAAAACTTTGCCTTACTTTTGACCACATGGAAATATCAGCAACTTGATGTGAAGCCCAATTTAACTCTTTTTTCATAATGAAAACATCAACATCGACTCAGCTGTAATTTGTAGATAATATACACAAGTCTTAAATAAAAGAACAACAGTATAACAATTGTATATCTCCCTCTAGTGTGGAAGGACCTAACAATGCTATAGCTTTATATGGGTCAAACATGTTTTTTCTTGACTATGATTGTAGATGATGTAACTAAACTTGTGGTTTGTTAAAACAAGAAAGGGAAAAATTACAAATGTTTTTAAAAGATTATTTTGTATTTCCCTTTTCCTGTGGGATTTCCAGATCACTGACCTCCATTTTATCACCTTTGAAATAACAGGCATGACTGACTAGTGTGTGAATTGAGCGTAACAGTAATATTTTTTGATTGCCATAGCAACAAAATATATGGGGGTGGGGGACGGCACTCGGCTAAACACATGTATAGCAAAATTGTTACACACACTTTGGGCCTCAAGCATCAGATCCTACTGATATGAAGTATGAAAAAGTGATTGTTTTCTGCAGATAGGTCAATAAAAGAGAATCTGACATATTGGGCATCTGACACATTGCTCTGTTGCTCATTGCCATGGGCTCAAGAAGCATCAAGTCAACTGGATGACTTACTACTGGGAAAATAGTATATCTGGAGTTTTGCACTGTACTTTTTTGTTGTTGTTAAAAACGAGCACTTCTGATTTTTAAAAAATTAAAAGTATTATTTCATGTACATGCTGGCAAGCTATATCATCAATGCCGTTTTCTGTTTAAACAGAATAAAGAAATATAAATATGGGACCAAGGAACTATACAGTTTTTGTATAAGGAAAAGTGCTCCAATTATCCTTACACTTGGGACTTTTGTAAAATGCTTATCTGTCTGTCTATCTTCATATCAACATCTATGTGGGAGGAAAGGCAGCACAGTATAGCTTTACATCTCAGAAGCTAAGCAGGGTTGGTACTTGGAAAGGAGACCTCCACATAAGACTCTGCAGAGGAAGGCAATGGCAAACTACTTCTGCATCTTGCATTGAAAGCCCCTTGCTGGGGTTGCAATAAGCTGGCTGTGACTTGTATGCACAAGCATCCAGGCATAACAATATAATTCTATGCTGAATTATAGTATAGCTCTGAATTATAGTATAGTATAGCTCTGAAATCTACTGGAGTCTTTGGGCTTAGAAGAGTGTTAACTCCTTCTAGGACAGTGATGGTGAACCTATGGCACGGGTGCCAGAGGTGGCACTCGTAGCCCTCTCTGAGGGCACGCGCACACAGAGTTCGTCATGTGGGGGGTGGAAAATCACACACCCCCACACAACACATCTAGGCTGGCCTGGGCCACTGAGCACAACATGCAGGCACCGCAGTGAGCAGGGAGGACTCGGCTGGCGGGCCTGGTGCCTGTGCTCCGGGTGGCTGTTGCCTGAAAGAGGGGGCGCAGAGATGCTAGAGAGGCACAGAGCGGTCAAGTGGGACTTGCTGCAGGCTAGAGCAGGCTGGTTCCTGCTCGAGTGGGTGGGGGAGAGGAAGAGGGAGCCAACCGGTTTTTTCTAAACTAAAACCTCAGCATTCAGGTTAAATTGCCGGGTTAGCACTTTGCAATAAATAAGTGGGGTTTGGGTTGCAATTTGGGCACTCGGTCTCAAAAAGGTTCACCATCACTGTTCTAGGATTATAATTTAAGTATATTAGGTTCCTAAGAAGTATTCTGCAAGCTGTATAGCTACTTTGTGATTCATGGACGTAAATGAAAACAAATTGTATTACTCTGAATTATTACTGCCTTGGTTCACCATTTTATTTTGCCAGCTCATGTGAAATACTCTTGGTACAAAACTACATCTGGAATCTTATTGACCTCTTTAGTAAATAGGGTCATTTTGATCCATGGAATAGGACACAATATTCTTGCCAATCATATCTGAGACAAGCTTTGCCACATTTTGTGCTTATAAAATATCTGCTAGTGGAATACTACTGTCAAGAATGAATTATTCAGCCAAATGATTGACAATTTTCCTATTAACAGAGCTTGGTCTTCAAATATTTTATGAATGATATATCAGAAACTTGGAAAAGCTCAGGTGGTTATTACAAACTACACAACTGTTCCATAGTATCCTGCAGTACATTTCTAAACAGAGTTGGTGGTGGAAAGTACTGTGATGCTGCACCTATCTTATGGAAACCCCACAAGCTTTTTACGGCAAGACGCGTTGAGAAGTGGTTTCCCATTGCCTGCCTCTGTGTAGTGATCCTGGTGTTCCCTGGTTGTCATCTATTCAAATACTAACAGGGGCTGATCCTATTTAGCTTCCAATGTCTGACAAGAGCAGGCTAGTCTGGGCCATCCAGGTCAGGCTACACAGAACTACATCCTCCTTTATCCACTGAAGTCAATGGGTTTAGAAGTTTTTGCTTATTATTGGACTGCTAGTGCCCTACAACCTTGCCTCTTTAAAAATCTCCTTCAATATCCAACTCTCAAGACAGTAGCTAGACTAGAAGGTTTCTGCTTAATATATGAGCTTTGTTGTCTGCTTGAATGCAGAATTGTGCTTTTCTACCCAAAATATTCCCTGCACAATGAAAACCCCCAAACAGAGGTCTATATATTAGGATTCTCTTATATAAATATGCATAAGGATAGGGCTGCAGTCCTTTGTCTAAATTAAATCTAATCCTAGGCAGATCTTCTACCAACTGTGCTCAGTGGGACTTACTCCCAAGTGAGTGGAGCACAGAACTGAATTCTTCATCGCTCCTTGTAGGAGTGGCTTTCCTTCAATCCAAGAATTCACACACACACCGTTGCCCAATCCATCCAGGTCTTCCTTATGTAGCAGAGCCTAAGAGACACGTGGGATTCATCTGGGAACAAAGGTAGTCCAAGTGATGCGAGTTGGGAATCCGATCCTCAGTCACTTTTAATTTTGCGATGGCTCCCCCGGTAGCTGTGCTTGTTTCCATCTCCTCTCCGCTTCCATTTGGGGAGGTGGGCTTCCTAAGAGGCGCGCTCCCCCCCCCTTCCCTCTCTCTTTTCCCTGGCAATCCCGTTCCCCCACCCCTGCCAGCGCCTCGCCCTTCTTCCTCTTCCCTTCCTTCTGCTCTTGGCTGGAGCGGCGTGGGGAGGGGGCGATGGGGACGACCCCTCCCTTCTGGGCTCCCGGAGCCTTGAAGGGCGGTTCCCTTTCAGAGATCTGCGAGGCGGCCGAGGCAGGAGGAGGAGTTATGCAGATGACAGGCTGAACCTTCTGGAGCGGAGGGGAGAGCGAGGGGAGGCATAAGCGCTGGCTGGGGAGTGGGGAGCGGAGCGGCCGGGCTGCCGAGGCCTTCGCGCGGCAGGAGGAGGAGCAGCGGCGGCGGCGGCGGCTGTGCAGACGAGGCGCCCTCGCCGGAGCTGCCGCGGGAGTCGGGCACCGCCGCATCCCCTCCCGGCCGGGACCAGTGATGAGGAGGAGGAAGAGCTGACCCCGCTCCATGCCGCCGCTGCCGCCGCCGCTCCGCGCTCTGGAGTGAAGGCATCTCTTCCTCCTCTCCGCCTCCTCCCGCTGGAGGTGAACCTGCCTTCCGGCGTTTCCTGGCCGGCGCTGGGGACGTTTGCGCGTGTGGGCTGGCGGAGTGTTTGTTTTTTTTCCCCCGGGTGGGGTGTTCCGAAGGAGTGGGGAGGGGATTGAAAGGACGGAGCGGCCGGCGGACCAGAGCTCTCCCTTCTCCCTTGGCAGCACAGTTCACTATGAGCTTACTCGCCTTCAGCACTGCAAGCCGGGGGGAGTTCGTGCATCATTCCAGGGTGTTTTTCTTGCAAGCCTTGCTGTGGATTTTATGCGCGACGGGCTGCCGAGCGGAGCAGTATTTCAATGTAGAGGTAAGCGCGGGCGAGCGAGCGAGCGAGCGGGAAAGGTCCGAGCGTGGTCCCCTAAACTGAGTCGGAGGGCTGGCGAGAAAGAGAGAAAGGAGCGGGGGGGAGCAGGCGCTTCGGGCGCTTTCCTTTCTGCAGCCAGCCCCACATCCTCTGGGAGTTTCCCTCTCCCCGATGGGAACGCCTCCGAGTCTCGGGATCCCCGGCTCCCGTGCAGGGAAAGCCACGCTGCCGGACGCTGGAGCTCCCCATTGTGTCCTTTGGCAGGGATGGGTGGGAACGTGGAAGCTGAAAGGCGCCCGGCTCCACCAGGAGACCGACGGACCTCGGATCCGGGCGGGTTGGGCGCTCCGTCTTGAATTGGACCCCCCTCTGGTCGAGTTCCAGGAGCAGGGCAGGAGGGAAGCGGCCGGTGTTGGAGCAGAGCCGGGCGCCTTTTGTCATTCACCCGCAGCTCTGGACGTTGCTGCCGTGGGCCACGGCCGAGGGCTTAAACGCAGGTCCCCGTCCGCTCCACACGGAAAAGTTAGAGGTGGAGGGAGCAACTTCCTGCCGTTAGTCCAAATGCCAAAAGGTGAGCAGCACCCCCGTAGCATCTGCTCGTGTGTCGTGATCAAAGTCCACTTAGACCCAATTTTGGGGGGACAGCTGGGGGGGAAAGTGTGTGCTGCTTTCCAGACACGTCGGAGGTACACAAACTTGGAAGCGGCTTCCTTTGCAGTTAGGGACTCTTTTCCCGAGGAAACGTGCGAAGGCTCGAACTCTTCCTCTCATGGCAGGCTTCTGCTGTCAGTGTTATCTCTCTCTCCGTTCTGTTGTCCCTCTTTGTTTCTTTGCCGTACCCACCCCCTTCCCCCCACTCATTGCCCCTTTTTGCAGATAAATCTCAGTTTAACTTGCTCTCTTTTTGTCTGGTCGGTTCTCTTAAGTTCCCTGCTCTCCAGACAGTTCCCTTTCATCTCCCTTGCCTGCCACTCTTTGAACTTCTGTACCAGGAGACCACACATACACAACTCTCATTCCTGCTTGGAACTCCACTTGTTTCCCTCTATTTCAGTACTGAGCAGAGCTGGATCTACATTTTTTTCAGAAGGAGGGGGGGGGGTTAAGAAATGACTTCCCCAAAATTAAATGCGTATGTTTTTCTTTATATATACGTAAATAATCAACATTTATAATATACATATATGATCAGCAACTCTTTTAATTCATATACTAAATTGTGTTGATTTCTATGAATGGTTAATGAATTATTATACTATATTACATTATCTCATCCATCTATTATCTATTAATTCCTCCTAGAATTCCTTTTGTTCTCAAAAGCCAGGATTGTTCCTAGCCGGGCATGTATGTAAAGATGCTAGGAAGACAAACTTTAATGAACTCAGAGGCATGATGAGAGTCATTCAGTGGCAAGAATGCTGGAAGAGAGAGAAGGGGGGGGGGCTCTTCTAAAACAAGAACTCTTGCAAGCTCAAGCTTGTCAGTTTCCAGTAAGACAGAAATGTGGTAGAGAATTCACCATGATGATGGGGGAAATTGAAGCTCCAATGAAGGGAGCCTACTACCAAAATAAAGAAGCCAGATTCAAAGTCTATCCTCAGCCTGTGTGCCCTGTTGTTGGACCTCCAGAGGAAATGTTTGGCCACTGTGTGAGGCAGGATGCTGGACTAGATGGACCACTGGTCTGACCCAGCAGGATTCTTCTTGAGTTCTTATTTCTTGTGTTAATAAAAATGGCATGTTGGTTCAGTTTATTTCTAACTCCTAATTGTCTTCCAGAATAGTGTAGTGGCAAAATACTGGAGTTGGACCTGGGAGGCCTGGGTTCAGATCCCTACTCTACCAAGGAAGCTGGTTGCGTGACCTTGAGCCAGTCACATATTCTCAACCTAACCTACCTCACAAGATAAAATGGGAAAGGGGAGAAAGAAGGATGCCAAACTGAGATCCTTGGAAGAAGGGAAGCATTTTAAAAGTAGTGTATTGAGAAAGAATTTCAAGGGGTTTCACCTCTTGGCAGGGGGTTAAAATAAGCAACTCCAGTTTTAGCACAAAGACTATAGAAAAAACAATTCCACTCTATACCTTAGATATTAGTTAGACAGTATGATGAACCAGGAATAGTGTGGAGCAAATATGTCCCATCCATTCTGCTGAAGGTATGAAGGCTGTAAGAAAAAGTCTTCTACAGATCTGGCCTGAACGATCCACCACTTTCTCGTTCTCACACAAGATTGCCCAGAGTTGGTGGTTTCTGGTTGGTGGTTTGGGTTCCCTGAAGAAGATACCAGGTTCATGAACAAACCACATCTCATTTTACCTCTATCCTCCCTTTCTTGCTCAGACTCCATGACAAATATGTGATCAAACTCTAGTAGAGGATTCCTTCAGATAAGTTTTTTTTACTTCTGAACTAGCCGCTCACTGGAACAGACAATAACACTAGAAAAAGTGGAAGTTAGCAGGCAAAGAGGAAGACCCAAAATGGGATGGATTGACTCCATGAAGGAAGCTACAGCCCTCCATTTGCAAGACTCAAGGAGACTTTTAACAATGGGATAAGTTGGATGTGATTTGACTGCACAGAATGCACATTGAGAGATCAAATCAAGCCTGAATTCTTCTAGAAGATAAAATGACTAAGCTGAGGCTATTGCACTTTGACCAAGCACAAGACTTACTGGAAATGATAATAATGCTAGGAAAGGTTGAAGGCAGGGAAAGAGAAAGATCCAACATGAGATGGATTGATTGACTCTATAAAGGAAGTCCTCCTTTCGGCAGGATTACCTCTTCTTCCTTTCCTCTTCCTTTCCTCTCCTAACAACAAGATTGCTTCTTGTTCCCTCTTTCCCTCAGGCACCAGGATTGCCTCCTTCCCCGCCCCAAGCTGTGCTCTAACTTGGCAGCTACATAGTGCTCCACTTGGAAGGAAGTCGGACTCTGGTAAAGAAGAGAGAGGTGGCAGGGCTTGTGATATGCTGGGTGTCCTGGGGCCTGGCGGAAGGCACGGGAACTGAGACTGTACTGCCTGACTGTGACTTGACTCGGTCTGTAGGACACGAGCCAAACTGAGCACATGCAGCCTCTGCCTCATCATGCTGCTTCCCAGTCATGTGGGCTGTGGGAGGAAGGGTTTTGTCATGCTGCCTCATGTGCTCAACAGGGCAGCATGCTCAACAACTGTGCTCAACAACCCATAGCCTCCAGCCAGTGGCTGCTGCTGCTGAGCCTCTGCCCCCACCTCCACTCTTCCTGTCCATGGGGCAGCTGCCCCCCTTGGCCCCCACTGACCCTGGTACAGTATCTTCAGTTTGGTGCTTTACTCACTCCAACACAGTTTCAACCCTTTCTTTTTTAATTCACATATGTGCTACTCATTCACATTGACTCTTGTTCTTTTTATCCCCTGAATCTAATTTGTGTCCCTCCTTTTCAGTAACAAAGACCCCTTCCTTACACTATGCACAACCACCACATTATTTATATTTCAAAACCCCCAACAACCTTCCATTACCAAATGATCTAACATCCTATTTATTTATATTGCCGCATTTGTTGTCTGTTTTTCTCAAGCAAGCCTTAGTATGTACGTCTCTTCTAAAAGTCCTCTGGGTTTTCTTCATAAAATATTGCTCATTCAACATACCCTCACATATGAACCTTTCCTCTACTTCTTTAAATGGTAAATCAATTCTATGTTTCATTGGTCCCATTGCTATATATCATCTTAGCTTATTCATACACTAAGTATTCAAGATTCCAGTCCAGTTGCCCACAGCTTGACAGGGTAGCACTTTGTAGTTGGAACCATATCTTTCTAAGTGTTTGTACTGGGCCTAATTGTAGTCCTTGGTTCAATTGAGGTCCTTAGAGACCACTGAAACCTGAATGGTCCATCAGCATACCTTATTTTTCTTGGTTCATCTTTTCTTCCCATTCTTTTCAACGTGATGTGGAGCAACCCTGAGAAAAGGGTGGTCTATCCTTTCCTTCCTTGGTAGTGCTACTGTGTAAAGAACAAGACATCCAGGCTTGTAGAAGCACTTCCTACCACTGCAGGTTCTGTGCCAGCAGCCTGCTCTATAGGAAGCAGGCCAGCAGCAGATGGTGCTTGGGCATGAAGAGTGAAAAGAGAGTCTATTGGGACTCTCGAAAGAGGCCAGTACAGCAAATGTGAAAAGAGCATCTTATACTGGACAATGCAGTGCAGCAGCAGGCTAGTCAATGGGGCAGAGCTGGAACTGGTGATCAGTATTCCTTCCTCCTTCTATAATATTTCTTTTTTTAATGACAAAGTGTGTCACTGTGGTGGTTCCAGAGCTTGCTGTCAGTAGCGCAGGTGTGTTTGGATTCATAGTCCATATGGTCCAGCTTTGTTCTGTCACGTTGATGGGTTTTGGCAAAATCCAAGGGGGAACAATCCAGGCCTAGGAAACAATTTCGGATTCCTGGATGCCAGCACTAAATGCTTCGCTGCCCAGGGATCAGTTGGCTGAGCTTTTTGCAGTCTTGGAATAACCTTCGTGTGGCTGTGTTAGAGCACACAGTCATATGCCATCTTATCTTGCTCTGCCTCCTTGAAATCAGCGTGGTCCCTGCTACTAGTCTTAAAGAAAATTAATTTCCATTTATCTTTGAGCAAGGCTGAAAGCTTTTTAAGTGCCATTTGTTGTAAAAATGGAACGGCCATGGCCACAATGCAGAGAGAATGTGAGGCTAAGAACTTGGCAGCAGGCTGGTGATGCTGTGCCATGCATTTCTCTGTGTCAGCATCAGCCCCATAAAACACTTATACGGGATGGTAAATCACTAAAACCCCATCCATCCTTGAGCACAGCAAATTCTGTTCCAAGAGCAATTTAAATAAACACAGAAATGAGAGGGCAGTTATATGCCAGAATTCATGGAGTTGTATTTATGGCTTCTGAACACACATCGCTGGTAGTTGTGAAAGCAGAATTTAATCTAGATATGGTCATTGGTTGATGGGACAATCTCTCTTGCTCCTGACCATTCTGCACTGTTCCGAAAGCTTAAAATAACATACTTGTTAACCCCCTTTGCACACTTTATTAATATGTTTTCTGGTGGGTACTTGTTGCTGTAAATCTGCATTTGTTGATATCAATGACTTCTGGGCACCTGTGTCTGGAAATATTGTGGTGTTGTGTTGTGGTTTACACTTCATGCTTCTGATTTTCTAAGGTAGACATTTGTGCAGAAGATTTTAGAGGTATGGCCTTCAAATATGCAAGGAGCTCAAAATGACAATGTATATATGATCTTCTGTATCATATATATCACAGAATTGTCACACCAGGTGAGGGAACACCTTTCAGTGATGTGGATTCAACCATAGCTTCTGATGTTCCATGTCTCATTGGTGTATCATTAAGCGTGTATTATAAGCGCGTATTATAAGGACATTGTAGACTAATCAATATGAAGGCTGTTCAGCAGAGAAACCGTGTGGAGATGTAGAAGTCTTAGTCATAATCTTGTGATCTCTGTAAGAGGCAGAACCCTGATTTACATGGGAGCTCCTTTGCTGACAAATACTGTGTTTATTTCAACAGAGACAGCAGATCTACATGTGCAGTTTGTTTATATATGCAAATACGCTTCTGAAGCTAATGCATCATGTGTAACAGTTTAATATGGGGATCACCTGGCATGCAGTTTTTGGTTTACGTACATGGATTTGCTGCTTTCAGTCTGTTGTGATGTGGTTGGATGAAAGGGTTAAATAAGGACTGTGTCTTCTCTGGATGTGTGTGTGCTTGGGTGTAGTACTTGACTGTATTTTCTATTTGGTTTATTTATTTATTTATCTTATTCATTCATTTGTACCCTGCCTTTCTTCCTAGTGAGGATCTGAAGCCGCTTACGTTGTTCTCCTCTCTTCCACTTTATCCTCACAACAACCCTCTAAGGTTGGTTATGCTGGGAAAGTATGACTGGCCCAAAGTCACCCAGCACGGTACCATGACACGAATAGGGATTCAGACCTGAGTCTCCCATTCTGACTAGTCTGACAGTCTTAACCGTAGACCACCCTGGACCTAACTGGGGAGGAATAACATTCAAGTTTCGCTGAGATTCTGCTGTAGTAGCAATAAAGAGTTGCTGGAAAATGTGTTGCAGCGCTTAGTTTTCATAAGCAAAAGCTTACTTTGACAGATTGAACACTGAAAAGATAGGGCAGGCCACCTACGTTTGGAGGGCAGGCATACTCAGCCAACTTCTTTAGGAGTCGTATCATAGTCTGTCAGTAACATCATTTTCAGGGCAGAATTCTTTGATGTTTGTCTTCTAGCCAGTTTTAGTGAGTGTGGACGGCTCCTGGATGAAGCTCTATCTCTTCATCACATTTTGCTCCATGGAGCTCATGGTGGCCATGCGCCAGTTTTTTTGTTCACAGCCTGGTGAAATAAGTTAGACAGAGAAGGTAAGAATTTAAATCCAGATTTTTCAAGTCCAGCAGTCAAACCATTATATCACATATGGTTCTCCTAAAGTCCGGTGGTAGCTTTTATGTGCTGTTGGTATAAAGTACAATGTGAGGGCAAAAGAGCAAATCAAGATACTTCCTCAATGAGAGATAGACAGCCAAGTGATTCTGTCCCATCTTGTCTTTGAGCCTTGTGGGGAAGTTGCGACAGTGAAACAAAATCATGTCATAGGTCTGATGCTGTCTTTGAGCTGGCTGGAGCCATTTCTACTGCAGCACAGTTTTGGTGGTCTTTTCAGAAACATGAGTCTTGTTAAGCTATGGATGTCCATGGTGAGTTGAATGATGTCATCATAGATCACTGTTCTTTGTTGTTATGCAGTTTTGTAGATGCTGTGATCTTAAACACTCTTACTGTAAGTCCTATTCATGGACAAATGAGTTTAGAATCATTTATAAAGTTAAATGCCTCCCCATACTTATCATTTCTTATTCTGTGATCCAAAGAAAAGATTAACCAGTTTTCAGCACAAATGTCCTTGCTTGGAGGCAGGTCTGACTTTTCACAAGTGACCAGGCAACTTGCTATTGTCAAACCTATTATTTGGTCAGCCAGAGGTTTTGGGATCATTGCTCTCTTCCGATCAATATGCAATCCTGGTACTGTGCAAGTCAGTGAGATTTTTGCTATCGATCCTCATTAATCCATGCTATCATTATTTATCATCATCAGTCATGCTAATATGGAATCCTTTATTTACAAAAGAGCTATGAACAATTAATTTTTTCTTCAGTCAATTTTTGTACTTCACAAGTGGAATTCCGGGGGGGGGGGGGGGATGTCCTGTGAGCATCTTGTAGACACCAGAATCATGCTTCTGCCTTTGTACAACATTTTTTTTATAAGTAGATTTCTTGTAATCATCAGCTACTAAATTGGACTTAGACTATACCACATATGCAAATTGCAGATAATTTTGAGATCCTGACAGCAGCTGCTTAACAGCCACAAAATTATTTGAATGGTGCTGACCAGTGTGACCTACTTCTGTTCTTATTAAACATATGAGACCTCCTTCTGCCGAACCACACCACTGTTCCATCTAGCTCAATATTGTGTACTCTTAACAGGCAATGGCTCTCTGGGGTCCCAGGGACAGAAAGGTCCTTTCCAAAGCCTACCATCTCCACCTTTAATTGGAGATGACAGGAACTGAGCATGTGATTTTCTGTGTGCAAAACACGTACTCTTCCAATGTACTGCAGCCCCCACCTTGGTAGAGCTTGGGCTTATTTGTTTACATTTCCTCTTCCAGTCCAGTTTGTGTATTCTACCTGGTCTATGTGTTGCTGATAATGATAAATACTTGCTTGAGACTCATCTAGAGAAATTTGTTTAGCAAGCGCTACTTTAAGCAATTCCTTAAGTGAGTTTAAGCTTCCCACTTTAATAAGCATGACAGTTAAATTACTTATTATGGAACAAAACAACAGAAGTATCGAAACCTGGGAGAAAGAAGTGTCAAATATGTAGAATATTCTTCCCCATGGCAACCAGCAGCTAAAAACCTCTTTTGTTTTTTAACTGGTAACAGACTTCCCAATTAGGGGTCTGCTGTTGCTGGATTGTTACATATGACCTTTCCGTCTCTCTATGTTTATCTTCACATCCTCATCTTTAAGAACATTTACTTGGAAGTAAGTCCCTGTTTATTTTAAGGGGAAATTTATTCTAAGCAAAGTATGTTTAAGCATACAACTGTCTGTAAGCCTTGTTGCAAAGCGTGTGCTTGTGTGTGTGAATGGCGCCTATTTCCGTTAGTAGTGAGGGTGGGAAACAACACAGTGAAGATCCTCCTCTCCATTAGATTTTCATATTTTTATTTGGAAGCCAGGTACTGTAGTATCCTAAAGCAGCCTTGATTTTTTTTTTAAAAAAATTAACTATATTAGAAGTGGGGGATATACAATTGTGTGCATTTTAGAACACATTAACCAAGAGGACTACTTCATAACTTTCTGCATACGCCCCTCCTCGAGACTGGTCATGCCAGCCGTGATGATGTAATGAACACAGATGATGATATTCATTCATTCTTGAATTATGGTGTTGGAATGGGACTGACTTTTAAAAGCCGGTTTCTGGTGGATGCCCAGGTTGGTAGCACTATGAAGACCAATGAGATTTCCGAGTATAAGCTTTCAAGAATCTAAGCTGCCTTCATCAAATACCTGGCTTTTGACCTGTAACAGTGCTTTTGTGAATGGCAGACTCTAATCTCACCCTTTCTGATCTGATTAGTGTTACTGCTGATACTGGTGGTGTGCTGGCTGGATGAGTATGTGCTCATTGTCTTGAGATCCCTGGACAACATGCAAGCAGCCATACGCTACTTGGACTCATTTTAAAAACTGACCAACGACTGACTTGTAAAGAAACAAACTACCACTTAATGAACTTGAGAGAGGTGAATATGAAATTTACAAGGGATTTCTCTTTGCAGTAGGGTGCTGGTAGATAAAGGGTTTTAATTTTTTTTCTAAAACATATATGTTGTTCTGATTTAACATACACCTGTCTTATATAATAAACAGCAGCACTGTCATCCCTCTCTGATGGGGAGTTCTGGCCTTTCTGTTGGGTAGTTGTGAGGAGATTTATCGTTATCATGTGGTAGGTTATAATGGTTAGTCCTTAGATGCGGGGAGAGGAAGGGAAAGGAGTTTATAAGCCACTTTGAGACTCCTCACATGAGAGAAATACCCTTCTTCTGAGAAGGTCATCGTAGCTAAGAATAGGCCTGTTTGATTTACCATTTTTAAAAGTAAGACCATTGAGCAGTTTGTGGTGCAGCAGCTCCAGTGACACCATGATGACATGCATGCCCTTCTTGTGGTTTCAAGTCTCAGTTTGTAAGGTTTGGTAGCTTTGGTGGATGAACTCTGCATTCAACTGGATGGGGGGAATTGTTTTCCTAGATTGCTGTGCTCTCTTTGATACAGTTGATCAGTCATTGTTCCTGAGTCATTTAGAGTATGATATGGATATTGGAGGATTAGCATTGAGGGATTTGGATATCTCTGTCTCTCTCAAGAGGATTGTAGTTGGCAAAGGATTGAAAGTGATTGGCAAAGGATTGAAAATGCTGGGGGGAAGAATTAGGACTAATAAAAGGAAACACTTCTTCACGCAACGTGTGATTGGTGTTTGGAATATGCTGCCACAGGAGGTGGTGATGGCCACTAACCTGGATAGCTTTAAAAGGGGCTTGGACAGATTTATGGAGGAGAAGTCGATTTATGGCTACCAATGTTGATCCTCTTTGATCTGAGATTGCAAATGCCTTAACAGTCCAGGTGCTTGGGAGCAACAGCCGCAGAAGGCCATTGCGTTCCCATCCTGCATGTGAGCTCCCAAAGGCACCTGGTGGGCCACTGCGAGTAGCAGAGAGCTGGACTAGATGGACTCTGGTCTGATCCAGCTGGCTTGTTCTTATGTTCTTAAAGTTATTTGTTATGCCATGGAATTTGGTCCTATTTTCCATGCCATTTAATATCTATGTAAGGATTCTCAGTGAGATTGACCACAGGTTTGGAACTGGGTGTCATCAGTATACTGACGCTCAGTTACACAGTTGATTAAATAATAGCCCAATTCAAGAAGGGGGCAAATCTTTTTTTGGGGGGGGGCAGAGGAGGCTTGCACCAACATGTTTGACCCTTCCACCACTGTAAGGGATACCCATGCCAGTGGAGAGGGCAAGACATCAACATTTGGCTTCTCCACAGCTTCGCAGTAAGAAAACATGGAAATGTGTGCCGCTGTGGAGCTATCCTGGCATTCAAGTGGACACCGGCGATGCGGGGGTGGGGTAGTGGTGGACTGGGGCATTTCAGCCCAGAATGCCACCCTAAAGTCAGCTCCCACTGGCGTACTAGGCCAGGAATGCTGCCTTCTGAGCCTGCAGACTTACGCTACAACATAAGCCTGTTTCCCCAAGGGAGTGGTTCAGGCAGTAGGAGCCCTCACTGTACTGCCTGTGATGTTTCCCCTCCTCTGGATTGCACTGCCTGTCTCAGGTTGTCCTTAACTTTAGGCTGTCCTTGCCTTTACTGAGACACAATAAACTGAAATTGAGTTCTTGCTGTATTTTGAGACAGCTGCTTTGGCCATTCTGATCCCCACTATTGTAACTTTCCAGTTTGGCTTTATAATACGATAACGCATGTTGGCAGCTGGGAACAAAAGAACTTCAGGTATACTATCAGTTGCCAGTTTGTGTCCAGGTCCAGTTCAGTGTGCTGGTGGATCATATTGCAACCCTTCATTACCTGAGTCCTACATACTTGAAGGACCATTCTTCAGTAGTGGTAACGAAATGGGATACAAGAATTGGATGACTCCAGTGATGTGGGATCTTTAGCCAACTGTTGTTAGATGAATGGTGCTTATATTTTTGTCTTAGCTGACATGTTATGATTGTGCTTTAGAAGTCTGGGTAATTTTGTACTATATTTTTATTTGTGGTAATGATTCAAATTTATATATCTTTTTTTAAAGTAGGCTTATAAATATTGTAAATTATAACATGAATGGCTCTGGGAGGATCTTGAGAAGGTTTTTCTTTTTTGGTCTCACATTCCAGAACAGTAGATTGAAGGTAATATCTTGTCAATTACTGTCTCTTCTCAGTGCAGCACTTCTATTTTCTTTAACTGATTTAAGATTTATGCCTCCTTCTGTCAGTTTTATTTGAAACTATTTGAAAGGTCAGTGCTTGTACTTGTGCTGGGCAGCTCAGCTCTCCTGATGCACTTTTCAGGACTTCAAGTTTATAAAGTTACAATTGAATGGCAAATAGGTTGGTGTACATTAGTGTACGTAGGCTCAAGTTTAACAGATATGAGCCTTGGATTTATTGATTGATTGATGATTTGAGGACATGTGCATTCAAATGTAATAGTTTCTTGTGTGGGGCAAGCTAATCATGAAGATGACAAACTTTTCATAATGTAGCTGTTCAAGTTGAATCCATCACCATTTCATTTCATATTTGGTCCCGAGGACTCACTGTTCAGCTAACATTTACAATTGCTTGTCTAACCATTCTGGACTCTGTTGTTCTACATAAGATTAGCCTTCTTCGTAGGCAGAAAAATGGGGAGGTTGGGCAGTTAGGGTTGACTTCATTGGCCCACCTCCCAACTTGCATGAAGGTTACTTTTATAAACAAGAGGGTTCTCCATGTGCAAGTGGTATGCAAAATGTGGTGCGCGACTCTTTACAGGAAACCTAAATGTGGAGAGATATCCTGTATATAAAGTTACCAATCTCCAGACATGGCCAGGATGTCTCCTGGAATTGCAGCTCATCTCCTCTAAAGAAAATGGCAGCTTTGGAGTGGAAAGGGGGGCCTCTATGGAACCTGTCCCTGTGGAGCTCCCTCCCCTCCCGCAGCTCTGCTTTCCTTAGGCACCACCCCAAATCTCCAGGAATTTCCCAAGCCAGAATTGGCAAGTGTGCATAGGTATGTACAAGTCACAGGCATATAGACCAGAGGTCTGCAACCTGTGGCTCTTCAGATGTTCATCACTATAAATCCCATCAGCCCCTGCCAGCATGGCCATTCTCTTCACAAAGGGCCAAGGATTGTGTGGAGACTGAGATTTGGTGTGGGTGCAGTTGCCTTTTTGTATACCAACAACATGCACAAACTGAACATCTGAACAGGATTTTGCTTGTAGCTTGGGTGTGTACATTACCCCTAAAGTCAGGAAAACAAGTGAGAGTATGGTACTTATGATGAACTGTTCATCCCACTTATGTTTTCTCTTAGCTGCGCATTTACAGGCACAAGAACCTAAATTGCAGCACCAGACATAATTTTTTTTAGAGATGAGAACGATTTTTAAAAAATAATTGTGCTTAGAGCTTTATCTTTATAAAATAGGGATCACGTGCTGTTTTGGAGCCCTTTACTCAGTTGCTTAGCAACCATTCACACCATGCTGCTGTTCCTTTCCAATTCATTCCAAATATCTTTTAATGTGTGAGTAGGGGTATTTAAGGTCTCACAGTTCCTGTCTGGAAGAATTCCGATGAATATTAAACGCCAGTAATAACATTTAGAGGTGTAGTAATTTCACTTGTTATGTAGTTCATATTACCACTTACGCCAAAGTACTGCTTCATTTCTTTGCACTGTTGATTAGTTTGAGAACTAATCTGCAGATAAGTTATCCTGTGTCTGTTTCGCTGAACAGAATAGAAACTGTGCAATTCATTTTAGTGAAGCTTAAACACAACAGCTTCCCAGCTAATGACACTTTTTGGTTATTCAAACAAATTATGCTATGAGACTTTTCTGTCTCTTTTTAGTCCAAGTCCTTCTGTTGCATATTTCGTCAGTGGTTGTTACCATTGTGACAGTATTTTCTGATCATAAAGAGTTGTATCTTAGGGAATGTGAACTCATCACCTGTAGTGGTGGATCTGTCTCACTTTGCCTGCAATCCTTGGCAACTGAAGCTGATACTGAGGACCCCATATGTTGAGTAGGAGGGACAGTTAGGTGTTGGTGTTCTCTCCTTGCATGACCCAACAGTTTGTTCCTATGAGTTTCCTCTGAGAGCCAGCATGGTGTAGTGGTTAAGAGCAGGTGGATTCTAATCTGGAGAATCTAATCTGATTCCCCACTTCTCTGCCTGAGTGGCAGAGGCTTATCTGGTGAACCAGATATGCTTCTGCACTCCTACATTCCTGCTGGGTGACCTTGGGCTAGTCACAGTTCTTTGGAACTCTCTCAGCCCCACCTACCTCATAAGGTGTCTGTTGTGGGGAGAGGAAGGGAAAGGAACCTGTGGAGAGAAAGGTGGGATATAAATTCAAACTCCTCCTACTACTCTTCTTCTTCATTTGTAGTTTGTTTTGTCCCACCATTTATCCACGGAACTGAAGGTGGGATATGCCATATCCTCTACACTGTCTTATCCCCAACATAATCTTGTGAAATCTCCTGAACTGAAAAATAATGTCTAGGCCAAGGCCACCCAAGAAGTGTCTGGGCAGAGAGAAGAATTCAGTGTAGCTCTCCCAGGAAACATGACATTTTTGCCTAATTGTTGTTCCTTCCGAAGAGCCTCATGTGGCATTTTTGTCCACAAAGTTAAGCCCCACCATCAGTCTAGCTTTTGGGAGGTTACAAGGGACTGCAAACAGAAGGCAGGAGAGATCTTTGTCCATATTGAGTCTGTAGTTCATAGAATTCAACCTATAGCTGTTTGATACTGTTCAGGCCAGGGATAGGATGTAGACATTGCAAATACATGTTCCTACTATCTTCAACCAATGCTTGTGTTACCCATAGTGGAAAAATAGGAGAATTGGCATGGTACTCCCTCTCCCTCTCTCAGCAAAACAATAAAACTATATTTTAATGATCAACCGCTTTAATACTGATGCTGATTATAAGAAGATACTGGTTAACATCTGTTGCGAAACAGTCATTTTTAAATCATTGTAATGCATTATGAATAACAATGTTAGATATGCTTTCTATAAGTGTCAGTGGCTTATTTTTAAAATTCAGTGGAAGCATAAATAATGCAAAGTGGTGGTGACGGATAAAACAGAAGTTGCTTTTTAAGGACAGTTGTGCTAGGGAGGCAGCAGGCCAATTCTTGCTTCAGACATCTGAAAATTTAGGCCAGCGAAAGAAGCTCTGCTGTGCTGTTAGGTTTGCCTTTGTGGGGCAAGAGGATAAGCACTCTTATTCTTTCTAATAAATGACACCATAATGTATTAATAAAGGCCAACTGCAGTGAACATTGTGGCATGTTTCGCTTTAGGGCTTTTGGGCAATATTTGACCACAGTCATATAAGAGATAGTCAAGTGACAAGATCCAATTGATCAGTTGATAAGCATGCCATGCTGTACATTTGATAACTTAAACTGGGATAAGGCAGCAATTCAGAATTCATTTTCACTACAGTCAACACTGCCATCCTAAGCAGAGTTGCACCCTTCTAAACCCATTTAAGCCAGTGGTTTAGAAGGGTATATATAATTCTGTAAAGGATGGCCCTGTAAGTGTTGTGACTATGCCCGATTTCGCCAAAAGAAGATATAAGGATGGTGACATTTTCCATCTTGCCCCCTAGAATACCATTCAGCTACAGATGTTTAAATAGAAGGAATATAAAATTACAACCTCCTCTAGCAGAATTTTTCGTCCCTGGCTTCTTCAGAGCAATCTTGTCTCTGCTCAGTCTGTTGTCCTCCTCGATATATGTTACATTGTTCTCCCATGTCCTTTTCCTGCTGCTATTAGAAGTTGCTTCTCTGGAAAGGTCAAAGGGTTCCTTTTGAGTGCTATCACATGCTGTTTTTTGAAAGGCTGACTTTTAAAGGCTGCAATTATATCATTTGCAAGAGTTCTTGAAAGTATCGGCTTTAACAAATCCTGTCATCCTGCTGCCTTGCAAGCTCGTGTTTGGAATCGCTGTGTGAGGAGCACAGGGCTGACACTAAAGACTCAGGTAAGTCAAATCAAGCATGGGCTGGAAGGATGGGAAATATTACAGGGAAAGAGGCACTTTGTTGCTCTCACTGGGATGACTGGCACAGTTAAAGATGGCTGTGGCCTCTTCATTTCTTCTTTATGAAGAGCATCTGAGGTCTACCCTTACACTCCAGAAGCATACTGTATTGTGTCCTGGGAACATAACTAGCCCTTTATCCCAGTGCTGGGCGTACCAAACTATTTAGCCAGATCCTGTGAGCAGGTGGCTGCAAGCATTATAGGAAGAAGGAGAAGAGGAGTAGTAGTAGCAGTTTGGATTTATACCTCACCTTTCTCTCCTGTAAGGAGACTCAAGGTGCTGACAAGCTTCTTTCCTTCCTCTCCCCACAACAGACACCTTGTGAGGCAGGTGGGGCTGAAAGAGTTCCAAAAAGCTGTGACTAGGTCAAGTTCACCCAGCAGGAATGTAGGAGTGTGGAAACATATCTGGTTCACTAGATAAGTCTCTGCCACTCAGGTGGAGGAGTGGGAATCAAACCCAGTTCTCCAGATTAGAATCCACCTGCTCTTAACCACTATACCATGCTGGCTCTCCATATCAAGCTTCGATCCGTATGAAGCTTTGATCACATCTGATCCACATCAGCAACAGTGTGTGGAGTGTCCAAGGCTCAGCCTAGACAAGAACCTTTCCCAAACAAATGTACAAATGCAGACTGGAAAAAAAATGCTGACTTCAGTCCATACCCGTTGTGTGTTTTAAATGACCCTTCATGGAGGTGTGGACTAAATCTGCCTTCTCAATGTGGACATGTTGGTCAGATTCCATTAACCATAAATAGAACAAGTGTATGGAATGAGTTTCTCTTCTTCTCCATTAACAATGTTCCTAGGGTTTATAGGTGGGGAACCCTAAGGAATGAGTGGGATGCCATGAGAGGGACCATAACACGAGAGGAAATTGTCAGAAACCACTCTCTTGTCAGAAACTGTCAGAAACCACAGTTCTTAGGATCCAGCAGCACAGGACAGGTTTGATTCTTAAGTGCAGTGACTGGAAGAGCTGCAGATATAACAGAATTGTAACAGTTCTAACACTCACTGCCAGCATGCCTTACCTTGATGTTTGAAGCTTGTTTCACTCTGGTCAGTTAGGACTAATGCTTGGTGTCTGTTCCGGTTATTACTTCCTTTATAGCTGCAAGACTGTTTCTTCCATTTTGGCCATTTATTCTTCTTTATTTTAACAAATTTTAACAAATGCATTTTCCCACCTAACCTACTGCATGATTCCATAAAATGAAACTCTTGTGCAGAAAAGTATTGAATGATCCTTTGAAAATGGGATAAGTCCTCCTCTTTCTCCCTAGTTCATTAATCACATGTAGTCTCAACTTCTTCATAGACTTGTTCTGTCTCTTCTGTACTTGGTATGTTTTTAAGGTGGGATGTATGTAAAGACGTTACTGGGTTCCGGATTCCCTTTTCCTGATTTTTAGGCATAATAATAGCCATCATTTGCTTTATTTTCCATTTTCTGTTATCTAACCCATCTGTAGTATAACCGGTCAATATCATCCTCTTTGTATTATATGTATGGTAATGAGTTACTGATAATGAGTTACTGATTTTCCTAAAGCGATTCTATGTTTGTATCTAAGGTGTATCTTGTATCTAAGGTTTGTATCTAAGGTGAGCTGCCAGCATACTTTAAGGACCACCTACTCTCATACGAACCTGCTTGATCACAAAAGTGATCTTTGGGGCTCTGCTTCAAGTGGTCTATTTTGATTTCCCTACCATGTGAGACTAGATGGGAGGCAACCCAAAAAACAGCTTTCTCAGATTATGAAATTCCCTCCCCAGGGAGATTTATCTATCACAATAAATCATTTCCTTCTACCACTAAGTGCAGAGTTTTCTGTTTTGTTTGTCATTAGAAGAAGCATTTAATATATACCTTCCTTTTCTCTCCTGTAAGGAGTCTCAGAGGAGCTTACAAACTCCTTTCCTTCCTCTCTCCACAACATACACCTTTTGAATTAGGTGAGGTTGATTTTAATTTATTTTAATAATTTTAATTATTTTCAATATTTTTTGCAGTTTATATGTGAAATTGGTTTTATTTGAACAGTAACATAGAGAGAGCAAGGCACAGTTCAGACATTACACAAAACTGTTATTTATTTTAACAGTTGCTAAACCGGTGTCCAATTAACAGATACTTGCCCAGATTCTTGCTTTCCCCTACAGATATTTACTGAAATGTGCTTGTATTGCTCTTGCGTCTCTGTAGCCAGCAACAATGCTAGGGAGTGTACTAGTATCAAGCCAGAATACTCATGTTCATGCAACATACAAATCCATAGTTGACAATTATGGTGATTAATAAACCAACTTCAAATAATTGTTACAGATATTTGGCTTAGTGGCCTCTAGTTAACCATAGCTGGTGGAATGACTGGCATTTGGGCGTTACACTGACCACAGTTAAATTTCATCACAGGCAAAATGTAAATGTAAAAGTGTAATTTTAATTGCAAGTCCATGAAAATAATTAAGAACTAATTCTTGGAGAACTAGTTTCAGGTGTAATCTAGCAGCAGTGGCGTAGTGGCTAAGAGCAGTGGCTAAGAGCAGGTGCACTCTGATCTGGAGGAACCGGGTTTGATTCCCAGCTCACAGGGTGTTTGTTGTGAGTGGAGAAAGGGCAAGGAGATTGTAAGCCCCTTTGAGTCTCCTATAGGAGAAAAAGGGGGGACATAAATCCAAACTCTTCTTCTTCTTCTATATTAGTAGTGGCCACAATCAGGAACTGAAAAGGCATATTCCTGATTGCAGAGAGAGAGAGAGAGAGTTCAGAAAGGCTTCCAGACACTAGGTAATATATCCTGAGATAACAGAAATGAGAAATCATGATTGCTTCAAATCCAGTAACGTGCACAAAGCTATAGATCAAGCACTCATTTTCTGTAAAGTAAATAGTTGAAACAAGACTGAATAAAATACAGTCCTGGCATAGAAGCTAAAATCTGAAGATACTGGGGAGAACTGTTTGAGTGGTATGATAGGATGAATAAAAAGTATGCTATTTCTCTTTGGGAAAAAGAGTTGATCATAGGTTGCTCTCTCACTTTGGCACAGAACTCTGAACTGCTGATATTCTTCCTTTCAGAATTCCCAACATCCAATAGTTCACTTGCTAAACCTAGCAACATTGTTTTGATCAGTCATTTTTGAACAGTCTGGAGTTCCCTGATAAGTTTCTAAAGGTTCTTCAGTGACAAAATCAATAATACACACACAGGCTTTCCTGAAAGCATTATCTTTCACACATACTGAAATCCACTTGCATTTTAAACATACAGATATGTCCCAAAACACATCAGCATCCTTTTGATCTCTTGGGCAAAGGGGAGTCCATGTAATTCAAGCAACGTCTCATAAAACTGAAGGCATGTCCCTATATTACAGCCTCACTATAGAGGGGGTCCCCAAAGGTTAGAAAGCCTGAAGGGAACTTATAAATATTGGCCATAGTAATTGCCATTGGAATATCAGTGGTGTCAGGCAAATGGAAATAAACTGCTTTGGTGTTTCTCAGACGGTTTAATGAACTCATTCTTGATTAATCAACACCTGTATAAATGTGCAACTCTGTGCTGAATATAGAAGTAGAAGTTCCTAATCTTGTCATTTTTTCAAGCAGGGAGCCCTTTTCTGTGTGGTGAGGTCATTGTACAGATGGCAGATGTTCCAGCTCCAAGGTCTGTTCATTACTGCTGTAGTGAGATCGAAACTAGCAATGGCATTCAGTGAGGACACAGTATAGTGAACATTTTCTTTTCTTATAGAGAACCATTGGCTGTGTACATGGTTTTTCAAACACCAGCTGTGCTACTTAAGAATGGTCTGCAAAATAATGTCATATAAAAATGATGGTTAGCTTGGGAGAAAAAAGACTACAGCGTAAAAAGTTAATGCTTAATTGACCACGGATATTTCATAGGAAGCATTTTTAGCACTGCTTGAAGAAGGTACTATCCACTATTAACCTTTGGAGAAATAAACGTCGAATATACACATCGCAAAGAAACTGTAGCTGTAGTTTCCTTTATGAAAGATAGATTTCATTCCCACCAAAGTAAACCTCAAGTCTGAACGCCAGAATTTGCTTTGGTTCACTTAAATCTATGGGGGATTTCAAGCGGAGAGTTTTAAAAGTCATAGGAGAAAAAAACACACACAGAAAGAACCCACCTGTGCTAGAATTATGCATGTCTATTCAAAAGTAAGTCTGTTTCATGAGTCTCCTTCTGGGTAAGTGAGCAGAGGATTGCAGCTAGGGGTGCATCCAGACTAGACTGTCAATTTCTACCAGGGTTGGCCAGTTCCTTCTCTCCACCATTTGGGGTCGGGTTGCCAGATTCAGTTTGGAAAACTCCTGGAGATTTGGGAAGGGAGCCCCTGGAGGACAAGGACCTTACCTTTGTGCAATGCCATAAAGTCCATCCTCCAAAGCAACATTTTCTCAAGGGAAATCGTTATCTGTAGACTAGAGATGAGGTTTAATTCTGAGGGATCTCCAGGTACCTCCTGGAGTCTGACATTCCTAATTTCTGTTGTTTCTCCTTTTCCACTATTGACCCTCCTCATGGCATCCCCCAGGTTCCCCAATGCCCCAGAAAGACTTCTTGGTGGAGATCAGTGGGTTGAAGTAGGAGGGGAGAGGTAAGGACGTTCTGTTCCATTGGTGGAAAATTTAGTCTGGAACCATTCTTTTGTTTGGCAAACTTTGTCCCTTTGGTTCAGTTTGCTGTTAACATTAAATCGGGACTTGGCTTATGGAATGACCCACTTCCCCTTCTTCATTTCATTTTCATAAGAGTAACCCACCTCTTTGCCATTTTAATATACTGTGTGGGTTAAAATGAAACTGCATTTAAGCAGGGCTGAACATGTGAATCTGTCTTACACTGAATCAGATCAGTGGTCCAACTAGTTCAGTGTTATCTATGTTGAACAGCAGCGGTGTTTCATAATACTTTCTATCTGAGATCCCTTAAATGGAGACACCAAAAATTGCACCTGTCACTGAGCTACAGGGAATGCCTCAAGTTCATTTCAAATATACGTTGACTGTATTGATGAGGCATGGCAAATGCTTCTACAACAGAAGGGACAGAAATTCCTCTGTGGTTCTGCAGTGTTTTTCTTTACCCATGGCTTTGGTGTTTGTATTAACTTTGCTTCACCTTACTGTATCTGATCCCTAATTTTTAAAAATAATACAATTTATGTAATAAAAATCGTGCTTGGTTTTCATCTTTTAAAACACTCATTCGGTTAACGTAAAACCATGTCTGGCTACTGGTGATTAAACATTCAAATGATTACTACCTTCACTTTCCCTTGGGAGAAATGAAAACCTGTTTATGGGCTTATATGACTTTAATTAAATAACCAGGTATTAACCATAAATTTGGGCAAGACGGTGGAGACCAAACTTGAATACAGCTCCACTGTTATGTGGAATAGTTAATAGGGCTGATCCACTTATTTGCTGTTCCCATTTTGAAGAACTGGATCCAAAGTTTTTCTTTTTTAATGTGCCTTAAATTAAGATTTCTCCTCTTAAACAATTGCAGTCGTCCGAACAAATGTAGGTGTTTCACTAGCTGTTTCTTGGAGGAGATTGTATTTTATTTTTTTTAGGGGGGAAAGCTGAGGAGACCATGATGTGAATTCTTTCTACTCTTTCATAATAATCCTGTCTGGTAACATGGACATGGCTGTTCACTTGTGTAGTATGGGCCTCATGTTAACCGAGTAAGAGAAGGAGGTTGCTGAGGCTTGTGTGTCTCCATGGTGACCTTGGTGTTGGCCTGATGCCTGCAATCTGGCCTGTTCACAAAGCACCATGCCCTGATGAATTATTTAGCTGTGTTAGAGAAGAATATAGCAACAGGCTCCCACTGAGTGGCTGAGGGAGAGCAGTATGGTGACATCAGCAGCTTAGAGTGAAGCACCTGGGAGTTTGCAACAGCGAGCCAGCAGACCGCTTTGCTTCTGTTAGGTCTGCTCTGTTTGTTATCAGCATAGGAGTGCTTGTAAGGAAGAGCTGAAGGCAACCTGATTCTCATTCTGCGACTTGTCTGTCATGTTGCCTTCAGAGCCTTACAATTATCTGGAAACAGTATCCATGACTTTATTTTTTTTAATCATCATTTTATATATTTCCATAGGCAGCGATTATGCTAATTAATGATAAGAATTTTTAAATATGATACGATAGCTGCACCAGCCGTAGACCAGTTGTCACTCTCTATGCCGTATAATATGCTTTATTATAATGTGTTCAAGCCAACAGGGATTTGCCTGGTTCCTGAGGACTAGTTCGTATGTTGAGTTGGCAGTGGGCTAACTTCTTGAACAAATGGAATTGGTTGAGTTCCATGTTAGGAACTGCTTAGAGTCCTATGTGGTTTAAAGCACACATGCTGGCAGAATTTACATATTTAACAGTGAATGCCATCCTAAGCAGAGTTCCACCACTCTAAGCCCATTATCGTCATTGCCTTCCGAAAGGGATAACTCTGCATGGTGTGGTGGTTAAGAACAGTGGTCTCTAATCTGGAGGACTTGGTTTGATTCCCTACTTCTCCACATGAAGTCAACTGAGTGACCTTGGACCAGTCACAGTTGTCTCAGAACTCTTTAAGCCAACTTCAAGGCAGGCAATGGAAAACCTCCTCCAAATGTCTCCTGCCTTGAAAACCCCATGGAGTCACCATAAGTCAGCTGTGAGTTGACACACACACATACAGAACTCTGCTTAGGAAAACATTGTAAATTGGCTGAATGGCATTAGTAACCACCTCACACAATCAGCCATGGGAGCAGCAGTGGCTTAGCGGTAGAGTATCTGCTTTGTGTGCAGATGGTCCTGGATTCAGTCCCCGACATTTCCAATTAAAAGGACAAGGTAGCAGGTGATGTAAAAGACCTCTGCCTGAGACTCTGGAAGTCTGCTGCCAAAAGTAGACATGAGTGACATTGATGGGCCAATGGTCTGATTCAATGTAAGGCAGCTTGATGTATTCATTATGTCCATGGCATACAGCATCATTAACCTGTTATACAAATTTGAATTTGACTTACAGTGTAGTGCAGTTGTTCATGTGTCAAATTAGGATCTAGGAAGCATTGGTGCAAATCCTTACTTGTTGGGTGACCTCACATTCTGTCAGTCCAACATGCTTCACAGGGTTGTTGGGAGAACGGAAGGACTTCCAGTGAGTGGTGCCTATGGGCTGCAGATTGCCAAGTATATCTTTGAATGTCCCAGTCCCTTAATTTAGGATGATGGAACCATGTCTATATAGGTAATTTGACTAATTCATAATCTAAAATGTACTATATGGGGAGGGGGATTAGGCAGAGTTGGCAGATTTTTAAAAATTCTTAGGTATTTTGGGATCCTTAAAGTATCTAGGAGGCAATCATATATATTGTGGCTGGCATCTTCTGCGGATCCTCTGAAGATGCCAGCCACAGATGCAGGCGAAACGTCAGGAGAAAATTCTACTGGAACACAGCCGTACAACCTCGAAAACCCACAATACCGTAAAAATAGGATCCTGCCGGTGACAGCTGTCTGCATTGAAGGAATCAAGGGTGGGCTAAGGATGTTTAGCTGCCCTTGAGGGCAAACAAGGTCTGTGGCAAAGAGGAGTTTCCTTCCCCTGCCATGAGCTGGTTGCTATCCTCAGTTCACCACAACATAAAATATGAGGAACCACTAACTTATTTGTAAAAACCCAAAGTATTGACTTTCTGGATTTTTCCAAACTGATTCCTTCCTAGAACACATTCCATTGAAAGCATGGGCAGTTTGGGCTGTGGTTATGAGACAGATGGTTGGAAGCAACTCCCTAATCATCACGAAGACCTATTCTACAGTTCCTTCTGTGAACTCTTACATAGTCGCCTACCCAGAATATTAAGCAGACTGCTGCATTCTTCTTTCTATATATTGTAACCTGAATAAGAGACTGTATATTGTTTGGAGTCTGTTTTTAATTTTGTAATCTAGTTTCACTGTAGTGGTTGTCTATATTAGATTGTTATTTATTTGCTTTGTTCTTATTTGTATTTTCCTAGTCTTATTGCATTGTTTTTAACTGTATAATTGGCCTTGAGAAAGGTGGGTTATAAATAAAGTCTTTGGCATCATGGGATGATAGTAAGTCATATGATAATTCTGCTTATGTCATATAAGTCTCATAATAAGCTTGAAGAAAAAACACACACTACAAGCTAAAGTGCAAAATCATGTAAATCCCTTGGCTTTCAACTCTTTGAAAAGGCAATTTTTGAAGAAATATAGTGAGAGAAATGGCTTTGACTTCATGGTTATTCATTTGCATATTATAATTTATTTAATGTGGAGATTTCAAAGGTGACCAGATGGAACCTTTGCTCCTTGTCTCCTTCCCTGTGTCTAACATTTTGAACTTAGAGCTGTAAATAATTACCTTGCAATTGAGTTCTGTGGGAAAACAATTTATGCTTTTAAGCTGTAAAATCCTTAGAATACAGTATGACTGTAATTTGGTGGAGATGGAGAATGTGGCACTGATGATACTATATGCAAGAAGAGGAATAAGGGATTGTCAGGTTATCCCCAATGGTTCTTTCTGTCCTCTTAACTGAGGGGACTATAACTGTTTTGCTCATTACCGCTTGAGACTTAAAAGTGCTGCTTCTGAATATCAGGTTGGTTTAAAACAAACCATTCCTCATCCATTATTTTGTACAAGATGATGAGACTGACTTTGGATATATCACAGAGATCTGGAAGGGAGTGAAAAGCAATGGATGATTTTCTCCTTGCTTTGCACCTCAGACTTCTAGGAACAGTAAGAACTAGCCAGATGTAAACAGAAAGTATCTGCTTAACTTGGTAGGCAGAAAGGGACTGTGTCCCTGGTCTGTCAGGCCTGGGTTTTTATTACCTAGAGTCCCAGTTTGGAAGAGGGTTTCTGTTGATGTATCATGATTTCCCTGCCTGATCCGGGGATGCCAGCCTCCAGGTGGGATCAGAGGATCTCCCAGAATTACGGCTCATCTCTAGACTACAGAGATCAGGTTCCCCTGAGAAAATAAATGCTTTGGAAGGTGGATTTTATGGTATTATAGTCCATTGTGGTCCTTCCCTAACACTCTAAGAGTTTCTCAATCTGAATTTAGCAAGCCTACCCTCTCCCCACAATTTCCTTCTGGTGGCCTGAACTGGTAGAGGTAGTCTTTGACTTGGCAGGGGTATCAAACTCATTTGTTATGAGGGCCAGATATGACACAGTAAATATGAGTTGGTTGAGCCAGATTGAGAGTGGGGAGTGGTGATGTCCTTAGGTGGCTTTCAGACCTAAGAAGCTCTCTCAGGGGGCCAGATCCGGCCCCAGGCTGCTTGTTCGACATCTCTGCTCAGTGTTCCAAGACACTCCTCATGGGAGTGTCCAGAACTTCCTTGCTGCTGTACAAAGTATGAGTGCCCCAGGATTTTCTTGTCCCTAAAAATACGATGTGTCATAGGCCTGATGTGGTTTTCCCCAGGGCAAAATACACAAGTTGGTAATGAGAGAATATTCTACTCTGCTCTTATCACGAACTGAGTATTACCTAGGGAGGCTGAGGCAGATTAGAAAGGCATGACCTGAGAAAAGGACCATGCCCCTAACTAAGGAAGGACTAGTTCATAGTGAGGGTTGTCATTCCCTCATGAGAGATGAGCTAACTTACATCTTGTGTGGGACCACCACCAGTGAAGCAACCCCAGAGGAGGAGGGAAGCCCCCAGGTTAAATGTGACTAAATATATATGTGAGAACACATTATCATGCCTGCTTTATGGTGGTGAAGGGAACTGATTTCTCCAAGACTATTTTGTCTGCACAATACTGCCCAGGAGAGCTTTTCTGTACTGCAAAGAGGGCCTTATTCTCAGTCCAAGAGGAGATTGACCTGACAAACATACAGGACTGCTATCACACCTTTGTCATTCATTTGGCAGCTAAAACTGTTTACATCTGTCATGACTCAGATACCATTTCAATTCAGATTCAGTCCTGGGTTACTGAGGGAAAACATCTTGATGGACTAACTGACAATGCTGCCAGGAAAGGGACAGGGTAGTGCTGATCCTTCTGAGCCTGTCAGAAGCTTTTGATCCCATCAACCATGATGTACTTCTGGAGTGGCTGGCTGTTTTGGGATGGAGGCGGCAGTGTGCACTGGGGGTTCTGAACTTACTTATCTGGCTAATTTCAGAAGGTGATCCTGGCAGACTGCTAATCAAACCCATGGTGCTTATGCTATAATATTACACAGGATTCCATCCTGTTCCCTCATGTTGTTCAAACATTTACATGAAAGCAAAAAGAGAACTGTGGATTTGGAATGAGAAGCTATTAATATACAGATGACAACTAGTTCTGCTTCTCCATAACAGCTGAGTCGGATGGTCTCTGGTAATCCTGCAGAGGCCCCTGGAGATGTTCTTGAGATGAATAAGGGCCTGTGTACTGAATCACAGTCCAGGCAAGACTGAGGTATTATTGATCATTGGAAAAAGTGCTTGAGTGTTATGGAGTCAGCCACTCCCTTTATGAGGGAGGCTCATGGGTTGGGGATGCTGCTGGATCCTGGCATATAACTGGGGCTCAGGTCTTCTTAGTGGCACACAGTAGTACCTTTCAACAATTCTGGGTAACATAACGACAATGGGCCCTCCTTTAAAAGCACAATTAAGTCGTAGTGATTTATGATACTGTAGGAAGCTGCCACTGGAAAAATCTAGATGCTACTGTGGAGTAAATGTTTGAAATCATGTTATTTATGACAGGAAGTTGAATGGCTTTGGAATCCTAATTAACAACTTTAAATACTCATAACCTAGTTATAAATGCTGGGGCTGCTTAATCATGCTTTCCTCTACTTAGTTTGTTGCCATTTAAAATCCATCTGGCTTAGGAAAAAGAACAGAGCACAGCAGGGATATGAAATATGTTTATAAATCCTTAGTATAATGAACAGCTACCTCAGTCCATGCAGTATGCTTTCCTTGTACCAAACCACACCTCTTTTGTGTTAGTTGCTGATTGAGAAAATATCTCAGTCATTCAGTAATACTGATTTTTGATTGTAAAGGAAAACTTCCAGAAAACAGAATAAGAATTGCTTAAATGTACATGTAGACGGTTTTCAGTTTACGCTTTAAAGTAGCAAACATATGTACCCCCACTCTTCCAAAAACATGTGATGGTCTTTTTCAGAGAACTGGTTTGGTTGCCAGGCTGGTGCTGGAAACCTCCAGTGGGAATGGGGGGCAGGTCATGTATTGCATTGTCAAACTAGAAGTCTAGAATCCTAATTAACCAGATGTGAAATTTTTAGATATTTTAGATTACTAAAAACCCATAATTCTATGGTTTTACCATTTTTTTTGTAAAACACTAGCGTGTTGTTCATGTCACTTCAGATTTTTACTGGAAGTGATGGGAGCAGGAGGTCTGGCATTTCTAGACACAGGTTTCTTTGTTAATCACAAGGATAAATTTGTCACTTGTACTTCATATGTGCCCCTGAGTGGGGATCACCAAGTTTTGTAGATGCTTAAATTTAGAGGGTAGCTTAAGAGAAGAATATAATAGTGGGCTCCATATTTTCACTGTTGGTGTTGATGTCATTGAAGTGACTGGCGAGGTGGCTTGATAGTTGTCTGAATTACTCAATTAGGCATATGCTATGGGACAATTTCTAGCTTACTGCATCCCATTAAGGCAGCATGGATGGAACCTGCTGTCCAAAGAAGACTGTCCTGTGCCTTTCAATGTATTTATTTTAATTTAAAGCGTTTTCAGGCTGTATTTCAAAGATGCAGGAAGCAACCAATGCAATGTGGCTTCCACATAAACCTTAATTTAATCTGAAATGATAAAATGTCATTTCAAGGCAGTGGATACAGTTATGCTTTCTTGGTTTGCTGGCTTTCAGTCCTCTGTTCACCACTTATTACTTCCAAACAGTTTTGTTTCTCTTTTTTTTTAAAGGGATATTTTGTGCATTGTATGAAATGTTCCTTTTAAAGTTGTAAACCATTTCTAAACACCAGTACACTGTCATTCAGTTATCTTTTCCAAAACTGAATGGAAAAGCGTCCTTCATGATTATAGGTAGGGCGAATTCTCAATTCATTTCAGAATGTTCACTTTAAAATTTTCTTTAATTTCAATTTCAGTACAGCAAATCTCATTCATGTTTCAACTGCCTTAATTCACTGGGTTTCTTCTTCACATTGAATTGAACATTTACGTCAGTAAAAGGAAGCATGGAATTAGTCATATCTCCAGTTACGTTTTTGCGAATAAATCCCAGAAGGAATAAACACTTTAAGCGAGGAATTTTCACTTGGCACTTGGCATACTATTCGAATTAGGTTATGTCATAATTTCTACCTGATGTGTGTGGGTCTTGTTTCTTTTTTTACAAAGAAAGCACAATTTAGCGTGTGGTTTATATAACTAAACTTGTAGTTGTGAAGCAGCCTAGTTAAAATATTTATTGATGCAGAAATGTTAGTTAATTTTTGGTATGTATAGACTTTATTTAATGCAGTTTGTCAAAGCCGTTAAATCAGAAATACCTTCCTTTAAAAAAAGAGCATAGTATTTAAAGGATGTTGCCAGGAAAGTCTTTGAAATACCATGAAGTTTTGTTTCAAGGAGAAAAGTAATAAATGGATAGAAATAATAGGTTATTTTTCTCTGGACCGATGTAAAATTACATGGTTTAATTTTTAAACATATAACCTGAGTTTGGACAGCCCAGGCTAGGCTGAGCTTATCAGATCTTGGAAATAAATAGGGTCTGCCCCAGTTAGTACTTGGATGTGAGATTAAGGACGTTCAGGGTTGCTAGGTGCCCTTGAGCAAACTTACCGCTCTATCTTGCCTTGAAAATCTTATTGGGCTGTCATTACTTGGCTGTGACTTGATGTTACTTTCTACCACCAGTCTAAGATAACTGAAAAAACTTGTGAAGATATTTCTCTGTGTAGCCCTTCTATTAAAAGCATTTGAACACAATCAGCCATTTATTTTATTGGCACTATAACACTGATGATGCTTCCTTTGTATACATTGTTAATAAATGTAGGTGTTTGGAAAATGCTGATAACTCCACAGAGTCTATACCAGTTTGGTATTAGAAACCTACCATGTACTTCCAACCTGGCAAGAAACAGTGCCAGTAATATGTAGCCAGTTGTAGGACATCCTTATCCCATTCTACTTAACATCTGTCGTCAACTGCTGGGAGAGTTTATTTGGAGACCTGAAGTGCAGTGCTTTCAGTATGCTGAAGATATGCAGGCTTACTTTATCAGAAGTACATGAAAGAGCTGCTGTTCTGACAACCATCTGGGTATCTTAACAGATTGGAAGAGGGTGAAGACACTGAAGCTTAATCCAGACAATACAGATTTGATTCTGGTAGGAGAAAGAGAGCCCAAGGGAAACATCTGCCTTATATATGAGACTGTGTAATTGATGCTAGTTTTCTGTCATCCTCCAGGTGCTGTGTTGCACATGGGAGATTTTGTACAACATTTTGACTTGGCAAAGATATTCCCAAGTTAAAACTGTATTCAGTTTCATACTTTCAGAATTTCTGTGTTGTCCTGCCAACAGCACCTACTACTGGAATAGAAGCCTATTGCTATTATCATTCATTCTATTCTGATGTTCTCTAATGTAGTGTGGAGTCCCTTCAGTACTGTTCAGAAATTCAGTTGGTCCAAAATGCTGCTACCCAACAGTCATCAGATACGAATAGGATGGGAAATCACATCTTATTTCATGAATTACACTAGTTATCCTGTTATCAGGCAGAGGTGGGATTGAAAGGGGCTATTTTTAGGAAAGCAATCTCTCTACCAATCATATCTCCCCTATGGGGTATCCTAACAGTGCATGCCAATAATGCCATCTCCTGCACAGTGATACAATAGGGTAAAACTTGCCTGGTTAAGTCTCTTTGTCAGTTATTGAAATGCACAACAGCTATCCTCATCCCCACAACAGCTATCCTCACCTTTCCTAAAGCCTGTGCCTGGGAACTAGTCCCAACCTCTACAAAGGTTTTGTTAACTAACTTCTTAAAGGTTATTTTTCAATATCTTCACTTTTTCAATATCTTCACGTTTCCTGACTAATCTTCAGAAAGGACCATCTCCATTTGCATTGGCATTATCTTGGAACTATAATTATATCAGTTCCACCATAAAACTAATCATCTTCAGATGCTCCCCAGGCTTGGGACATTAAGTCTAATTGTCCACCTCTTGTTCTCCTTGAAAGAACAAGAGTTGCCTTTGTCGTGGGAAGATTAGGTCTCTTAGTATAACCTGAGGACTCAATGTTCCTTATAACTTATAACTGCACTAGGTATTCAGCATTTCCTGGACCATGTTCTGGTCTAGATATACTGTTCCCAGTGTTGCCTTTTTACCCCACTTCTTCAGAGCTCCATCCAGGTGTTGAACTCTGCTTTCTTGGACTCCAAAATAATTATCTCCTCTTTCCCCACAAAGTTCAAATCTATTCCAAATCTTTCTCCTCAACACTTTCTAAATCTTAGGACTGTATGAACTCCTTGTGTACATGATACTATTTGTGTGTGTAAGTTTATTATTTCATCCTCTTTTTATTAAAACTTGTTAAACTTTATTCCTGACTTTTGTGAATTTCTATGGAGAAAAACTTACCATAAAAACAGGTAGAAAAAAATCTTGATTGCCCCCTCTTGCTAAGCAAGGTCGGCTCTCACTAATTCTTCACTTTAAAAGAGGCAGACCCCAGCACTTTGGATAACAATCAATGCATATCTGGCAGAAACCGGGAGCTAGTTTTGACATTGAAAGCCCTAAATACTGTGGACCAAAAGTATCTGAAGGACCAATTCATCTTTTTTCATCTTTATGCTTTTAAAGATCCTATTCAATATTAGATTCCCATTACATTAAATCTAATAATAGTTCTTGAATATTTCAATAAAAATATGCAGGGCACACACACACACACACACACACACACATTACTTACACTGGCTAGCATTTTAGTTGTAGAATGCTAGATAAAGCTTTGCCGTCTGTGAGGTAATGCGAAATGAAACTCTGGTTTTATAAAAGCTCTTCAGGACTGTTGAAATTTCAAAACAACTCTCAGAGAAAAATAAGGTATATTAAGTATTTTGTGATTTTTGAAAGAATAATCTATCTTAGGTGGATAAGCAGCCACCAGGAACAGAACCTCCTTGATACATCATGGCATTGTGGAACTTGTTGTCCTGAGAAGTCCATTTGTCTTGCTCTCCTACCTAGGAAGAGCATTGCAGGATCAGACAAATGATCCATCTAGTCAGTATCTTATTTCCTATGATGGCCTACAAAGTGATCTGAGAGACAGCTTACCAGAGGCAGCCTTTACACAGGACATGTAATATTGGATAGAAATGTTTCTACTTAAGGTAAACAAAACACAAATTATTCTTGCTGCTGTTTAGGATTTTATGGTTACCCTATGATAGTGTTAGTGTCATGAACTACCTTTTTATCTCCATATCAGTATTTAACTTTTAAAATAAAATATGTACGGTGGTTGAACTGGAAGATATCCGGTGACAAAACTTTACCCTAATCAAAAAAATGACATCCTCTTTGAAAATCTCCAAGGGTATGGGTTGGCATACTGGCTTATCAGCAGGTGTACTTATTTTTAAAAAATAAAATAAAAAGAAATTGTATTAACGTATCGTGTGTTATGAGCTTATTGATCAGTTCTTGTATTGTGTAAGGGGAGTATGTGTTTATTAGCCCTGCTTTGAAGCACCTGAATACAAACATTCTTTGGCATTTTTAGAGTCTGGTTTACTTACCCTGTAGAGATTGCCTGGCTGCCAAAGCCAGCAGGAAAAAAAGCTTTGAATATTGTGACAGGACTGTGTGTGAGGAAAAAAAATGGTGCTTTGCCTTAGTGATTCATAATGAGGCATACAAAGATGTTCAATTGCTTCCAAGGATTGTGACCAGCCACCAGTTATAGGATTTTCTTTTTGCAATTTGGAGAGTTGCATTCAAAAATATAACATTCTGCATGAGGATTCCTGTTATATGGCACTTCAGAGAATTTGAAATGTTTAGCATATATTGGATCCAGATCTTCTGTTTCACTGCATGGGAGTCTTCCTATAATCATGGAATGTTTCATCAGTTTATGTGTGCACCATCAAAGCACAGCTGACATGGTGATCCTGTAGGGTTTTCTTACCCGCCTGACAGTTCCCAGCTGAATTGGGTTATTCTTTAGTTTTTAAGAGTCATCCCCTGCTCTGTGGCTACAGGGTGAATGCATCTGGAATAGGTTCCTCACATCTTTCAAAAATGTGCAGTGTAGTTTGGCCCCCAGAGAGCTTTCATAGAAGAGAGCAGAGGTGAAACTGAGTCTAGCAGCCTAGTAGGGCACTCTAACCACTATACCACACAGGCTGTCAGTCAAGTCAACCTTTAATTAAAAACCTAGGTAAAAAGAAATATTTTGGCCTGTAGCCTAAAAAGAGCGCAGGGTAGGTGCCAGACAAGCTACTCTACAGGTGAAATGCTGCCACTGAAAAGCAGTTTGCATTGACAACAATGCCATATATTACTAACATTATTTAAATTCATTTGTATTTACTTCTTGAATATTTTCATGCAGAATTAAACATTGTTCCAATGTATGTAACAAAACTGCACCAGACAATTCAGTTATAGGAATTCCCTAAAGTGGAGAAATTGCAGGGATGTGTTTAGCGTTACCATCTCTGGGTTTAGACATACCTGGAGATTTGGAGCATGGAACTTGGGGAAGGCAGGGTTTGGGGAAGGGAGGGAGCTCAGCAGGGTATAATATCAAAAAGTCCACCCTCTGAAGCAGCCATTTTTCTCCAGGGGAATTGATCTTTGTAGTCTGGCAATCAATTGTAATAGCTAAGGATCTTCAGTTGCCACCACCCTAGATGTGTTTGACATTACCCTAAAACAGGGGTCCCCAAACTGCGGCCCGGGGGCCAAATGTGGCCCCCTGAAGGCATTTATCTGGCCCGCCAGGCATGGCGGCGATGGCTCCATTCATGTGCAGTGGGGGCTCGAGGGAGAGGAGGAACCGGCCCCAACGGCTGTTGATTGCAGTTACATGATGGCACCCCCAAATCTCCATGAATGTTCTGACCCAGAGTTGGAAACCTTACATGTGGCAACGCCTGCTCCGCCCTTCCCTCTCGGCTGTTCCATGTGTTGCTCTCAGGCTTTCTGTTCCGCCTCACTCCCATTGGCATCAGCCAGGCTTCGGCTTAATCGCTGCTGGCTGCTAGGAGGAAAGAACCCAGGAAGATACCTGATCCTGGGTTAGATGTAATGCTTCATTGGGAAAGTTCTGCTTTTTTTTTTTTACAGGGGAAGGTATTCCACAGCCTCCCCAACAATATTTGGAGCCCACCCTGTACTTGACATACTTTGGTCACTGTTCTAAAAATAGGCCATGACAGAAAGGCTGAAAGGTGAAATCAAACATTTTACAATCATTTGTGCATAGGAATTTGTTCATAGTTTTTTTTAGTCCGGCCCTCCAACAGTCTGAGGGACAGTGAACTGGCCCCCTGTTTAAAAAGTCTGGGGACCCCTGCCCTAAAAGGTCACATTCACGCCACGGGAATTTTCCACTCTAGCCCCCCTGCTCCCTCCACATGTCTCTCCATGATGTTTCAGACATGTGTTCACCCATGTAAACAAACAACCACTCTGGAATGTCATCAGCAAGGCAGCTTTGGGAAGAGGATTGCAGCTGATAGGGAAAGGGTTAAGTATTCCCTTCCCTGCTGGCTTTCTGTTCAGAAATCACCTTCTCTGAAAGTGGATGTTCTGTAACAATAGTTGGTCAGGTTTTGTTTAATTTTGCCCTGAAACTGCACATTTGCCAAATCCATCGTTGCCTTGATTATATCAGCTTAAGCACTAATTATTTTCAGCCCACCTTTTATGGAATGTTTGAAGGGGAGGGGGATTTAAACCATGGATGGAGAAAAACACATGATTTATGACTCATACAGCCTGAGAGCAGAAGGCCTTATTACATCAGTTAAGTGTTGCTATGCACAGCAGATGCTCTGCTGCTACAGGATACAGAATCTTTGGGGACAGTCCTCCATATGGTCTTGTGGTAAGATGAACCCTTGACGGATGCTCCTAGGCTGTATCATCTCCATTTTCCCAAACAGGGAATGTTGCTGTGGGCTACTAAAACTAATTAATCATTTATTACAGATTTACCATTTATTAGTCTGTGATGTTTGTCCTTATTATTGATTTTGATTTTTTTAATGGAGCTGTTCTGAAATTGCTTTCTTATGCATCTGTAAAGAACTAAAAATGTGTACTATTGACGGAGGGGGGATTTCTTTGTTGCTACCAGGTATTTATATATTTATACAATAGTGGGATCTATTTCTACTCCAGCTGCCCAGTGTATTTGGATTTTCTGTGTCTGATCTCTTAACCACTGTTGTGATAGGAAAAGGCTACATAATTTCCTTAAGCCTATGGGCAGCCCCATCCAAAGGGGCGGGGGCTGAAATGGCTTTCTGCCACGCCAGTGCATTTGCTTTTTTCCAGGCACTTGCCCCAGCAGAAGAGGCAGGTGCACTGGTGACCACACGACCCACAGTCCCGCTACTGCAAAAGTCCAGAAGTTCAGGTTGGGGTGGGGCTGTGCTGGTGTTTTTCTCAGATGCCAGCGTGGGAGGGGTGCAGGCTAAGGCATTGGTCAGCTCCCTCTCAGGGTTGAGGGCTGGTCGTGCAGTGCACTGGCCTTCGAACAAACGCTGCCCTTTTGGCAGTATGTTCTTTCAACTACTTGGGGCTTTTTGGTGGTGGTGGGTTTCAAGGTTTTTCCCTGCCCCCCTGGGCCACTGGAAAGCACTTCTGGAGGACCTGGGGCAGTGCTGCATTGCTTACTGGCTGGTATTGTACCACTCCACTTAAATTCAGTTTGAAGCCAGTCCCAGGAGACAGGGACTGCTGCCAGGGAGTTTGGATGGGGCTGTAAATCAGCACTGTGTAGTGGTTAAGAGCAGATGGATTCTAATCTGGAGAACCGGGTTTGATTCCCCACTCCTCCGCCTTAGTGGCAGAGGCTTATCTGGTGAACCAGATGTGTTTCCCCACTCCTACATTCCTCCTGGGTGACCATGGGCTAGTCAGTTCTTCAGAACTCTTTCAACCCAACCCACTTCACAAGGTGTCTATTGTGGGGCGAGGAAGGGAAAGGAGCTTGTAAGCCACCTTGAGTCTCTTTATAGGAGAGAAAGGTGGGGTATAAATCCAAACTCATCCTCTTCTTTTTTAAAAAAAATCCAAATCCAATTTCTTCATTTTTAGATGCACTTCATTTTTAAATTCATGTGGGTACGAATCAGAGGTCTTCCTTCCTGCAAAAGTGCCATGAAAATTGGGATCAAACTAGTCTGCCTGAAAATATTCCTTTCATTTCTGGTTGCTTTCTGCGCCCCCCCTCCCCCCCCGTGAATTTTGTCCATACATTGTGATGTTTGCTGCTGAGAACCCAGTTCCTAAGAATGTTGTTTTTTCTGTTGCCCACCCTCGTTAAGATTCATTCTGTCAGGAATCTATAAATTGCTTGTTGTGAGCAAAAATTGCAATATCTTGTTGGCCTACATGGCTGCTTGTCTTATTTCCTTCTCCTAACAGAAGTGGTTCTTTCAGTGGTGAAAGAGCTATTGGAGAAAGTCTCCTGGGACTGGAGACAGGCTTCAAACTGAATGTAAGTGGAGTGGTACAGTACCAGCCAGTAAGCAAGAAGCTGAATGTGGGAGTTAATGACTCTCTGAGGCCAGCCCAATGAGTTCATAGAGAAGATGGGATTGAACTGTGTCTTTTGTATGTCACTGGGACTGTGGAGAAGGTTTATTGAGTGAAAAGTATCCCATACTCTTTAATCATATCAGCATTTAGATGAATAGCTCTAATTCTGCTGTTTGGTTACTCTTGGACAAAAAGGAGGACTCTTTCCTCCCTAACCACCCCTTACCCCAGTTTCCTTCAGGCGATGATTTTCTCCTCTTATCTAGATTTTTTTGGTGCCTCTTGTCTGTCCAGTATTAGTAGGAGACACTTTGTCTCCTTCATAATTTGGACTCAAAGCTTAGCTGGTGCCCAGCAACATTGGTCAATAATAACTAGGGATGACTGTGGAATACAATTTAGATCATATTTCACAATCAAAACAAGGATTTCATTCTCTTGGACTGCACATGCAATTGGCTCCCAGTCCATGGTACTCCTGAATTCGATAAGCAGTCTGAGTAAGTTCATGTCTGAAACTTGATCATGACACTTAGAGATGGTTCTCTAAGTGCCTGGATCACTTCTGAAAGCCCAGAGGTACATGCTTCTTAGCTCTCAGATATGAGCAAGGCACTTAAAGACGCATGTCTAAGTGCCCGGGTAACAATCCACTCACATCCCTCATCTGCAATTTCAGTAAACAATGTGTGGAACAGTGGGAAACAGGATAGATCAGAGGCAGGAGACAGGTTATTTCCCTCTCTACTTTTTGTTCCATTGGAGTTATGGTAGCAGATCTTCAGACTGTATCCTCAGGAGTGGAGAGGAATTGTTCTGTGAATCTGACCGAATTACAGGAATCATTTCATCCTTAGTAATGAACTATGTGCTGTAGGCAAGCAGGAGCTAGGATGTGACTGGACAATCTAGAGTCAGGGTGAGCAGCACATGAAGCATAGTCAACCAGTCCAGAGTCAGGGCAGGCAGCAAGCAAAGGTGTGGCCAAAGCAGTCCAGAGTCAGAGCAAGCAGCAGGCAAAGGCATGGTCAAGGCAGTCCAAAGTCAAGGCTCAGGCAGGCAGGTGGAGAGCCAGAGGTAAAAGGGAGACCAGACATGTGGAGCTTACCAGGAAGTACACTTTTTGCACCCAGGTAGAGCCAAGCCCAAGATAGAGTTTATGTTGAAAATCCTGGCTAGTGAGGTTCGGATCCTGCAAGAGCTCAGTCCTCCTCAGATGTAGATGCCTCCATGGGTAGAGCCTTCTGCCATACCTTGCAGCAATGTGAGAACTCCTTTGACCCTGAACCTGTAGGCTGCCTTTGCCTCCTTTTAGCAGCTGGCTCATTACTTGGTTCTTCTGAGATTCCTGAAGGCTCTCCCAGCTGCATGGTATCAGGCTCTGCCTGAGCTTGCAAGGAAGGGCTTGGAACAGGCTCTGTTGCCTGCATTTCCTTGCAAGGAGCCAGCTCTGAATGCATAGTGTCTTCATTAGGCTCAACATTAGACTTCTCAGCGTCCAGGTCTGTGGCTACAGACTGGCTCATGACAAACTAAAGGAAAGGGGTTTTTATGTTACAAATGTTCCATCTTTGCAAAGCAATAACTGAGCACAGTTGTTTACATGGTGAGCAGTGAATGTGTTTCGTAAATGAGGAACAAATTCTAACTGTAAGCCAAATTCTCATCAAAGTCAAGTTAACAATTCCAAACCAATTCTAAAAATTGATAGAGAATATTTAGAAGAAGAAGAGAAGGGACTTCCGGTTTGGGTTGCGACGACACCGGCAGCTCCCGCTAACGGAGCGCACTCTGAACCCGTTTCAAACTAAATACCCTCTGAAAAATAACTTTTCAGCTCCCCTGGAAAAAAGGGGGAGACGTGGGGTGAGTTCGAGCTTCCAATTTCACGAGTGGCGGTCCCGACGAGCGGCGCAACCGTGAGAGACAGACAGGAGCAAAGCAGCGAACGGACGGGACAGAGGGGGTGAGAAGCCATTGGTAGAGCAACCGAGCCGCCTCGAACAGCAAACCGATATTAAAAACGCGTTTAAAAGCAATTACCAGAGGCACTCTTTTAAATTGACACCGGTGAAGAAAGAACCAGGTGAAACGATAGAGCTCTGAGAGAGGAAAACCACGAAGAGAAAACGCTGAGAAATCTCGACCCAGCCACCCGGAGTGAGTAAACAAATGGACTTACGTTTTAGAAGTTAACTGTAAAAGAGGGTGGTGCGGCAGGGAAGCGCGCAGTCGGGGCTTTTCCTAAGAACAATAAGTACATTTAAAGGAAATATCTTGGCAACCTGCCAAAAGTAAATAAACAAAAGAGACGGAAATTGCGCTGAAACGGATGACCCCGGAAGAAAAATAAACTAAAAGGGGACGTCTGAAGGTACTAGAGAAGAGTGACGTAAGCAGGAAGTGATTGGAATACAGAGATATAGAGTGCCGAGAGCAGTCAGCTAAAAAACAGGGAGGGACTTCATATAGAGGCTGGAAAGGGGAGAATGGAGATCTAAGCAGGAGGCGGAGACAACCCAGAGTGAGGAGAGAACCACCCCTGTTCCCTCACTTCTTCTCTCCGGGCTATGCCATCTTTGGTAATCTCCTTGCACCCTTTTAAACTGGGAGATAATTAATACTAAGGAAGATCATTTAAAATGGCGACGAGGAACAACGCAAAAAAAGGACTACAAGAACTAAAAGACATAAAAACTCCAGATAAAAATGGGGAAGACATGAATAGCAAGTTAGAAAAAATGACTGAAATGATGGCTTTTAATGCACGAAGACACAAAAGGAGGCCATTTCCAAATTCCGAGGTTGAGTTGAAACCAAAAGACGGATTTGATAAGCTAGGAAACCGTCTGGATAAAATGGAAATGGAATTGACAGAAGTCAAAAAAGACCTGAACCAACTGAAAAAGGTGGAAGAAAATATCACAGAAATGAAACATGAAATTAAATTAGCAAACAATAACATCGCCACCCTGGATGTCAGAACAGGAATAGTTAAAAATGGGATTGAAGAAGTAAAAAACCAGATGGCCCTATTAGAATTAAAAATGAAAGAAAATGTATTAAGACTGAGAGGCTGTGAAGAAAGTGAAGACGAAGACACAAGAAAAATGGTAGTAGATGCAATAGCCGAGTTATTATCTCTAGGAAAAGAAGAAATTTGGGAGGCCATAGACAAAGTTTACAGAATAAATTCAAGAACTGCAAGAATTAGGAAACTACCTAGAGATATAAATGTAACTTTTACGAAAAAAATATATAGAGATGAAATTCTTCAGGCCCATGCAAAACAGAGACTGTCAATAAACCAAAAACAAGTGATTGTACTTAAGGAGATACCGCTATATATACGCAAGAAGAGGAAAGGCTATCAACCATTGGTGTCCTGGTTAACGGAAAATAAAATTACGTACAGGTGGTTGCAGCTGGAAGGCCTCACTTTTTTACAGAACCAGAAAAGAATTACTGTAGACTCCTTAGATGGAATGGATAATTTTTTAGATCACCACAGGAAGAAGATGATTGAGAGGACGTAAGGGGGAGAAGAAGGAGCGGAAGAGGAAGAGAAGATACGGAAGTATATATAAATATATTGATTACTGTTGTATTTTGTTTCTAATATATTATAATATTATAAATAGTAAATAAGATATATATAGAAATAAGGATAGTATAAGTAACGAGTTATTTAAACAAATATATAGTTTGGAGATAATGAAAGATGATAATGACGGTGATTCTAGGGGAGATGGTAAGAAATAAGCATTTGTGCATAATACATGGTAAAGAACCTCCTCTGGGTTGAAATTTCGTACTTTGTGTTTGTACTCTCATATTCATATATTTATATTTACAGTGACATAAAAAAGCGGACAATAAGAAGTAGAATTAAACTTAAGAACACATATATATAAAGAGAGAGAAAAAGAGAAAGAAAGATGACATTGGACATAATCTCAATCAATATTAATGGATTAAACAACCCCCAAAAAAGAAAACAATGCTTTAGCTACTTAAAAAAACAAAAAGCAGAGATTGTATGCATCCAGGAAACACATTTAAAGGATAAAGATAAACAATATCTAAAACAGGAAAAAATCGGACTTTTATTTTGTAATTCGATGCAGCACAAAAAAAATAAAGGAGTGGCTCTCTATATAAAGGAATTTCTTAACCCCAAGGAGATATTAAATGATGGGCAAGGGAGAGTATTAGGGGTGGAAGTAACAATAAATGGAGAACAAACTTTAATAGTAGGAATCTATGCTCCTAACGAGGGGAAATCTAACTTTTATAGAAAATTGACGAACGAATTGGCACAATATATGTATACAAATGTAATAATACTAGGAGATTTCAATGGACTAGTAGATCCCAAGATAGATAAGAAAGGGGGAGGAAAGAGAGAATTAAACAAACTACCAAAATCTTTTTTCCAGCTAAGTAAAAATCTGAAAATTAAAGATGTCTGGAGAGAAACACAGGGTCAGACAAAGGACTATTCATTTTACTCCTACAGACATAAATCCTTCACAAGAATAGATATGATCTGGGCCACAAATGAATTACTTAAAAAACATAAAAACATAAAATACTTACCAACCGTAATAGGAGATCATAACCCACTGCTATGGCAGATCTATCAAAAAAAGAGAGGAAATAACAGACAATGGATTAATAACAAGGTATTGTCTAATAAAAAATTCCAAACAAAAATGCGAAAAGATATGGAAGAATTTTTCAAATTTAATGATACTCCAGATATAGACGAGTCAACAATTTGGGATACCAGTAAAGCGTACGCAAGAGGACTAATAAAACAACAAGATAGAAAAACGAAACAAAAGAGATATCAAGAACTAAATTTATTAAATAATACCCTAGAGAACTTGGAGAAAGAGTTCAAAAAAAGACCAGGTAATAAAAAAATTAGGAGACAAATGGAAAGAATTAGAGCACAGATTAAAGGGCTATACACAGAAGAAACATTTAAAAAACTGAAATTTCTAAAACAAAGGGAATTCGAATGGGCAAATAAACCCGGAAAATGGCTCACATACAAATTGAGAAAAAGGAAAGACAGAAAAACAATTATAGCAATTAAAGAAAAAGATAAAATAATTAGGAAAGAAGATATAGAAAGAAGTCTGACAAACTTTTATAAAAAACTATACACAGAAGAAATCAGGACAGATGAAAAAGAAATAGAAAAATATTTAGAAGAAACAGAATTACCGATACCTGAAAAAGAAGAAATAGATAACTTAAATAAACCAATAACAACGATAGAAATCCAAGAGATAATAAAACAATTGAAAAAAGACAAATCACCAGGACCAGATAACCTTACGGAAATATATTACCATCAATTACAAACAATTCTAGCACCAAAACTAGAAACAATCTTTAACAATATATTGAAAGGAAAAGCACTACCAAAATCTTGGCTGGAGACAGAAATAACACTAATACCAAAAGAAAAAGGAGAAATTTTGGAGGTAAGCAAATACAGACCAATCTCATTAATTAATTTGGATTACAAAATTTTTACAAAAATCTTAAGTGAAAGATTAAAGAAATATGTAGGGAAATATATAAATGAGAACCAGGTAGGATTCATACCCAACAGACAAGCAAAAAATAATATTAGAACGGTATTAAACATTATCGAGTATGCAGAAAAAAACCCAACCAAAAGAATAGCGCTAGTGTTCCTGGATGCATACAAAGCATTTGACAGTGTAAATTGGGCTTTCATGATAAAAGGATTTAAAAAAAGAGGAATAGAGGGACCATTCTTAGAAGCAATCCAAACAATATATCATAAGCAAACAGCAAGAATCAGAATAAATAATCAACTGTCCAAACAATTCAAAATAACCAAAGTTGCACGAGGTTATTGTCCACTATCCCCACTGTTATTTATCTTATATCTAGACATACTTACCAGCAGATTAGATAAGGAGAAAGAATGGAAAGGATTGGTAGTAAAAAATCAAACTTATAAATACAAGGCATATGCGGATGACCTGATACTGGTCATAGAAAACCCCACAGAAAAAATTAATAGAGTAAACGATATTATAGAACAATTCGGTAAATTGGCAGGATTAAAAATTAATACAGAAAAAACGAAAACACTGTTACTGAATATAAAACACAAAGAAACAGAAAATTTCAAGAAAAGATCAGGTTTCGAAGTAGTTAATAAGGTAAAATATTTGGGTATAGAATTAAGAACTAAGAATAATAACCTATTTGAGGACAATTATGGGAAAATCTGGCAGAAAATTAAGCAAGACTTAGACAAGTGGAAAGGGTTATTTTTGTCACTATCCGGGAGAATAGCAGTAATTAAAAATAATGTACTACCGAAGTTAATGTATTATTATCAGAACTTACCAGTAATACTATCGGATAAAATATTTCAGAAGTGGAAAATAACAATCAATAAATTCATATGGAATGGCAAAAGAAACAGAATCAAATATTTACAAATGATCAAAAAAAAACTCTATGGAGGTTTTGCATTACCGGATCTGAAATTATATTACGAAGCATGTGCAATTACGTGGTTAAAAGAGTGGATAGAATTAAAAAACACCAATTTACTCACATTAGAGGGATACAATCTATACAGAGGCTGGCACGACTTCTTATTCCCCATAGAACAAAATAAAAATTTTAATAACTTTAACACACATTTGATTAGAAAAGCATTAGCCAGGATATGGCTAAAATATAAAAACTGGTTTTACGAAAAGACCCCACTATGGATCTCCAGAATAGAATCCTTAAAGCTAAAGGAATTCAGTAATACAGATGAATGGGAAACGTACAAAGATCTGTTAAAAATGGAAGGTACAATAATTAACCTGAAAGACAGAGAAGAGATAACAATTCAAGGGAAAAAATGCCAATGGTTCCACTATATACAAATAAAAGAAACATATAAGAAAGATTCGGAAAGAGGTTTTCAGATAAGAAAGAATGAGTTTGAAAAAGCGATGTTAGATGACAACAAGAAAACAATTCAAAAAATATACAATTTGTTGTTAAGCTATAAAACGGAACAAGAGAACATAAGTGATAACATGATAATTTGGGCGCAGGACATAGGAAGAAACATAACAACAGATGAATGGGAAAAAATGTGGTGGAATAACGCAAAGTTTACGTTAGCAATGGACCTACGAGAAAACTGTCAAAAAATATACCATCGCTGGTATTACACTCCAGTAAAATTACATAAAATGAAAAGCATGAATAACAACAAATGTTGGAGGTGTAAAAAGAAAACGGGAACGTTCTTACACATGTGGTGGGAATGTGAAACAATAAAGAAATATTGGGAAGAGATAATTAACCTTATTGAAGTAATCTTAAAAACTAAATTACAAAGAAAAGCAGAAATCTTTCTCCTGGGTCTATTCAATAACAATAAAACAATAGAACGAAATAACAATCTGTTCATGTATTTAATCACCACGGCAAGAATGGAAATTGCAAAGTACTGGAAAGAACCATGCCCCCCCAACGTGGAAGACTGGAACAGAAGATTGTACCAAGTAATGGAGGCTGATAAATTAACCTGCATGTTAAAAGATAACCCAGAAAAATTTAAGAAAACATGGAAATTATATGTTGATTATTTAGAGAAAATGTGAAAATGAAAGTAGAAAAGTAATTTAGATAGTTAATTACAGATACCTGATCGATCTTATCTGATAAACCTGATTCTTTTGTATTTAGGGGAAAGTAAAGAAAATGATGAAGACAGACAACAAACAAACAGAACAAACAAGAGAAGATTGTACTATATATATAGTGTTTATAGAGCTTAAGGTTAAGAAGACTAAGAATAACTACAAGAGTTACGATAAGAGATAAGAGTAAATAAGAGATAAGGTACAAAATGAGATTTGTACCAAGGATGTATATAATATTTAGTGAGAGGATGTTATTTTGTATATAGTTAAAGATACATTTGCCTGAAGATATAGAATTAAGAATAGGAAAGGCAGGAGAAAGAAACAGCAGAGGGATTGCTATATTTCTCAGAAAAACTAGGAAAGTCAGAGCAAGAAGATTACAGGAGAGAGAAAATCAAAAATAAAATAACCGAAAGGAAGAAAAGAGCAATTAATAACTGGGATAATTCCCACTAAACTTGACCTGGAACGTTAATTTATTAGACGGAGTCAATTAAGGGGGGGAAGGGAATAATTTAAAGCAAACAACCAAGAAACTTAAACGATGGTGTAAACGAACCCTTGAGAAGGGGAACCATATCGGCTGCTTGTTTATTAGTTACAACGTTTGTTAAATACATTGGTCAATATTTGACCAATAGAGAAGGTCAAAAGTTAGGTTTTATAGACAAAAACGGATAATGTTGGATACCTAAGTGTTGAAATGACTGAATGTAATATGTAAAATGTTTTAAAACTCAATAAAAACCATTTTAAAAAAAAAGAAGAAGAAGAGAAGAGGAGTTTGGATTTATACCCCCCCTTTCTTTCCTGTAAGTAGACTCAAAGGGGATTACAGTCTCCTTTCCCTCCCCCCCCCCACAACCAGAGGCGTAGCAAGGGGGAAAAGTGCCCAGTGTATCGATCCATCCTCCACCCCGTCCCACCTTAGAACGCCCCTGTATTGCCCCGGAACACCCTCACCACACCCCCACAGGGGGGCACGCCCAGTGTGTCATGTACCCCCGTTCCCTTGGAGCTACGCCTCTGCTTACACAAACACCCTGTGAGTGGGGTGGGGCTGAGAGAGCTCCAAAAAGCTGTGACTAGGTAACCCAGCAGGCATGTGTTGGAGTGCACAGGCTAATCCAGATAAACCTCCGCAGCTCAAGTGGCAGAGTGGGGAATCAAATCTGGTTCTCCAGATTAGAGTTCACCTGCTCTTAGCCACTACATTTATAAGGATGTTTGAAAGAATAATTATTTCTTCACCTGGCATGAAACACATAGACATCTCAATGTGAAGAGGATTAATGAAGTTTAAGCATTCTACAATCAGGTTGCCACAACCAAAAAGGCCCTGTCTCACCTAGGATAATGATGGAATAAGAATCAGTACTTCCAATTAAAATTCTCATTTCCTGGACAGGTTCATATGAAAATAGAGTCTTTGAAGTAAATTGAGCCCAATCCATTTATATCATTAAAAGTAATGACTTGCACATTGAGTTGGGTGTGGGAACATTCGGACAACTAGTGTAACTTGCTTTGAAAATGATATTTGACCTTTACTAACATTCTCTAGTGACACAGCAGAAGCTTCAGGAGATGCTGCATTCAAAGCTTTCTCCAGATTTTGCTGACAAACCTGCTTTTAGGCTGGGGAGAAGTGAGGGATAATAGATCAGATACCTGAGAGAGGGGGATCGAAGAAGCATGGATAAACTTGATTTAGTCTAATATGTGTTTGTTTCTGTGAAGCTTAACAAGAGAAATAGCACTGTGTAAGTATAAGACTTACTGTGCTATAAAGATGGTGCAACACAAGATGTTATAAAAAGGCCTGGTTTATGTCCTTGCTCAAGTTACAAGAGGATATTGATAATGGGTGTTTACTACTTTAGGGAGCAATTCTCACTGACATGGCAAACTTATGCCTGGGCTGTACCACTTACACCACAAGCTCTGTGCTCACATGATGTATACATTGTCCAGGAAATGTTTCTATGTAGAAACTGGGTTTTAGAAATGATTCTAGGCCAGTCTTTCCCATGGTAATTTAATGGAGCAAATGTTTTGGACATTCAATTATGTGAACCCCATCCATTCTTTTAGTTTGTGGTGGCACAGCCTAGATATTGGTACACTGCTTTGGTAAAAGCTAGTCTCTGGCCCTGTCAGGTGTTCATACTATAACCAGAAATGTTGACTTTTGCAAGACTATTGTAGATGTTTGATTTGGAGAAGACACTGTTTGTGGCACACTGCATATGGTGGATGGGGTCTGTGACATCGTTCCCCCCACAACTTTTTTCTCCTGCTGTTTGAATGTGGGTAATTGAAGATGTGAGTAACTCTGCATAAGATGGTGCTCTTTCAGTCCAGCTTCTTGATCTTATTCTCTTGTGTTCTTTGTCCAGAAGGCTGGAAAGCAGTGACAAGGGGGAAATGACAATAAAATGTCATTTGAATACAGGTAAAGAGATGCCGGAAAAGAAGAAAACAAGTATCATGCCTTTGCAGTTATAAAATTGAACAGTTTAGCTTGACATTGTTCATTTTTTTTTAAGAGTGTCAGAAATTCAGGGTCCTCTCATGTGTATTCAGGACGGGAAAGTGCAAAAAGTATTTTTGAATGTCATTATTCTTCATATCACTTTTTTGTCTGTTTATACAGTGCCTGCGTGTGCTTTGCATACAGTATGGCTGTGATTCAGAGCTCCACAGGGTGCCAACGCAGACATTATGTGAGGCTGCTCTTCAGTGTCAGGAAATGCTCCGTGCAGAAAATGGAACCAAACATGAAGATTGTTTTCCAGTACTAAAAGGCTGGGGAAGTACTTGCACAGGAACATCAAAGCCTCAAGTGAAGGCTCGGTGGGTGGGTGGGTGGGTGGGTGGGGAGGGGGAACTGATTTATTGCTTAATCTGGGAAAGCAAATGGTCATTGATTTATTTATTAACATTTTATAAAATATTTATGCCCAGTCTTTCGTTTTGACTAACTGGAGGATCAGTAATATAGGAAGACCAAAGTTTAAATCTTTATTTAGCCCTGGGGCTCACTGGGTGTTTTGGGGTCAGTGTCCTGGCCTAAGCTACCTCTCCGAATTGTCATGAACATAACGTGGAGGAGGGGAAGAATGTTGCACACCACTTTGAGCTTCTTGAAGGCAAGTAGGGTAAAAATAAAATGTGGTGGATCCTTCTGATCATTTCCACTAACAGAAGGGGTGATTTCCATCAATTTCCCTTTCCTATCATGCTGTTTCTTCATAGGAGTAGCATTTCTGGATACTTTTGGACATCAGTGGGGGGCGGAGGGAGTGTATGTGTTGAAGGTTGTGCCTGCTGATAAAAATCCTTCACTGGTAATTTTTGACAGAACTGAAGTCATTGGATGATTTGTGGTGAATAATATTATGTCTTATCCTCATCATTTCACATATATAGCGAAATGGGCTGTATTTATTTAAAACAAAACAAAAAATCAGGCCTGCACAAGGATATATTAGCATTTTTCATGAACAGCATTTGCAATGATGGCTAGATATGAGTTTGGTGAACCGTCATGACTAATACTGCTCCTTCTGTGCTCTTATTTGAGTGTCTGGTAGTAAGGGCAGCTGTTGCGCTTGCCAGGCAGGTGAGAAGGCATGAAATTTATAGCATCTGGATTCCCAGAAGATCTTCCTCCTTTTCCATGCAAAGGATATAAATAGACTATTTAACTGACATAGCCATTGTTCTACGAACAGGCAAGCTTTGCAAGCCTTTATGATTTCAAGATACAAAGTACCATTTTCGAGTAGCTTTTTATGGCATCTGATGTGTTTGCCCTGTTACAACATCTCACACCTCAATAATCAGTTAGTCCTTTTATCCGTTGGGGGATTTTTTGGTTTTGCTTTTTAACACCTGCCCATCTCCTCTTCACCTCTTCTTGTTCCTTGCAAGCAAATCTTATGTTTAGCAATTTTGACAGCAATCCTGAGCTCTCTCATAAGAGAGTGAGTCCTACTGAACTCATGGAGCTTACTTCAGAGTTAAGATGTGTTGGCTGATAGTATTAAAAAGCCCTTCACAACAATCTTGCAAGGTAATTTAAAAGTACCATGTTTCTGTTGCATGGAAAGGTTGAGGGTTTGAAAGGGTAACTGACAGAGGAAGCACTGAACCATGGACAGCTCACAATCTTTGTCCCTGTGGTCTATCAACTCTGGCAGGGTACAAAAATTTCCTGTCACTGTACTCAAAAATATTTTGAATGCTGCACAGAGTTAGAGCATTTCTTGCAAATTGTAATGACCCCGTGGAAATTCCTCTTGGAAAATCAATCAAAGCACAAGGTAATGGCCATTGGTTCTGGTGGGTTTTCCGGGCTGTGTGGCTGTGATCTGGTGGCTCTTGTTCCTAAAGTTACGACTGCATCTGTGGCTGGCATCTTCAGGCATGTATCACAGAGGGAAGTCTGTTACAGACTTCCCTCTGTGATACACCTCTGAAGATGCCAGCCACAGATGCAGGCGAAACATTAGAAACAAGATCCACCAGATCACGGCCACACAGCCCGGAAAACCCACCAGAACCAGTTGAATTCGTCCGTGAAAGCCTTCGACAGTAACGGCCATTGTTTTAGAACATCCTATTTCAGTGGTAGATTGTGACCTTGTTATTCCATTAAAATTCCAGATAGGCAGGCTTTCAGTAAGAATGCCACATGTAATATATATGTAGGTATAATGTATATTACTATATACAGAAATAAAGTGTAATTAAAATAAGCTTTCTTGCATATTTTCAGATTAACCCCAGTAATACAGGGGTACACTTGCTTAGTCCAGAACCCATAAACCAAAAACTGAATTTGAACCTCTGACCTCAATTTTACTTGACTGAGCTAAACTGTCACTGATGAACTACTGAAATATCTTAATCCACTGTATTTGGTTGCTAAGCTATACAACAAGATTTGCCATTTGGGGAGAAAAGATGTGTTTTTTCCTGTCTATGATTCACTGCTGAGTAGAACACAGCCAGTTTAGAGATGGTTGAGATTTTGTAAATTCCCTTAACTCCTTCCCCAGAGGAGTGAAATAGACTTGGGTCATCTGTAGTTTTCAGATAGCAGTGCTAAATTGCAGAGATGCTTATGACAGTTGCTTGAATGTTATGTAATTTTTCGTATTCAAACACTACACTGGAAAAAAACTCAAGGTGGATTTATATGATTATTTCTGTCTTCCCCACTGCTTAAATTCAGTGCAAGTTGCCCTTATTTTCAGGGGATTATCAGGTGCTCATATGTTTTTGTGAGTAATTGGGACCAAGCCTTTAATTAGGATTGTTCAGCCTACATGACAGAGCTCAGCTAAGGTATGTTAAGGGTACCAGATAGCAATGGATTGTTCAGCCTACATGACTGAGCCAGTGGTGGGATCCAAAAAATTTAACAACAGGTTCCGATGGTGGGGGGATTCAAATAGTGGCGCCGCTGCACACTTGTACCTCCAGTCCCTATTGGGTAGGGAGGTTGCTTTAGTAACCCCTTCTCGGCACTCAGAAAAAAATAGTAACCACTTCTAGAGAAGTGGTGAGAACTGGTTGGATCCCACCTCTGGACTGAGCTCAGCTAAGCTATGTTAAGGGTACCAGATAGCAATGACCTCTACACCAGAGATATTGGTGATAGCTCTGGAAAGTATGTGACCTCCTCCTTTGATGTTTTTCCAAAGTGATTCCTACATCATGTGCTATCCTCTGCCACAACACTTTTTTATGTATGTATGTATGTATGTATGTATGTATGTATGTATGTATGTATGTATGTATGTATGTATGTATGTATGTATGTATGTATGTATGTATGTCTATTCCATTGGAACGGCTTACCAGGGTAGATATGGAGTGTGCCTACCCTGACTACATTTAGATAGGTGTGCTGGATTCAGCTGCTTGTTTTTAAATCTGTGTATTATTGTTCATCTCTTAGTGGACTTTGCCCTTAGTGTGTTATTGTTCATCTCTTAGTGGACTTTGTTCATCTCTTAGTGGACTTAGTGTTTTTGCCCTGCAACTTGAAGTTCTATTGTTAGCCTCCTCAAGTCCAAGGAACTAAGATGGCATACAAATATTTACAATATATAAAAATAAATAGAACTTTCCTTAGAATATAATATAATAACTTTAATGTCATTGTGCACACACATTGTGCCTTGTGTCCACACAACGAAAATACAAAACAGCGACAATACAAAAATACAAAACATCCCCCGATGAACATCTCTGCAATCCGCACTAGGGGAGACCAGGAAAGTCTGATATGGAAGAGCAACAGACTGCATTTTTCATGATGTACAAATCTGGAGGTTTCAATAATTTCTTAAATCTATAAGTATTCAATTCAAATTACTACAGGCCTTGACTTGCTATTGTTTTTGAAGCAGAGGGAACCACTATTATGTAAATTCTATTTACTGTACTATGATGCTGGTGATTCACTGTCATTTGGGTAAATGGGCATTCAGGTGCACTCATGGTAATTATTTAAACCTTCAGCTCTTTATTATCAGACTTGCACCTATTCATGAACTGTCTGTTTCCCTGAGATGTAGAAGTAAGTTGTATGTTTATTGATTCTTACACCTTACAGTATTTGACATTGAAAAGACCCTTCAGAGTTACAAATGTAAATATTGTCATGGGGGGGGGGGACACCAGTCTTAGTTCATTTCTTACCTGCTAAGGAATGCTTAAAAGTATTTGATATGTGTAAGCTTCTGCTGATGTTGGGCCATAAATGCTTGACTCAGATACGCTTGGGCATCAAGCAGCTATTTATGTTGAAGTTTGTTTCTGTTAAACAAACAGGGGAATGTAAATTTTCAGCTCCATTCCAAGTACTGGAAGAAAAATCAATGTATGAAAGGAAACAAAATATGAAAAGAAATTGTTCCATTTTCTAACGTTGCCGTGCTAACAGTGCGTGGGAAGTATAAAAATGTATTGATTATATCCTTAGCTATCAGGAGGAAACAAAATGAGAGAAATACTGCCTCGAAGGAAGTGTTTGCCATGGCAGCCACACAGATTCAGCATTCTGGTAGCATCTGACCACATTCATTTCTTTCTTCCTTCAGAGATAAATATCTACTTGTTCCCAGACTAAGCTACATTACTGTAATCTAAGGCAGCACTAGACATTATCCGGGCACATGCATGTTCATGATACTGCATTTAGTTACAGTAACAAGAATACTGAAGTTTGGAGAATTTACAGGGGAAGAAAAAAGTGTTTAATACCTCAAGCGCCTGCCAAATCTTCCTTGGAAATTTGTCCCTGGACTGTTGCACACCCCAATTGGCCATGCTGGCAGGGGCTGATGGGATTTGTAGTCCATGAACATCTGGAGAGCCGCAGGTTGCAGACCCCTGGGCTAGAGGAAGGTTCCTAAGACAATGGTTGGAACCATCCCAGAACTTACGTACAAAGCTAGTCAGTGCTTAGGTACCCATTCTTTCCCCCTCACGCTTACTCTATTTCTTCGTGTTTATTATACTCTTGATCGAAAAGATTCCCTTCATTGTTTCCAAACATCAGTATTTCATTCATTCTAATACGTCTGCTTTTACTTCTCAATGGAAAAAAATTCCTAACCAATCAACATATGTTGTACTCAGAATGGTCAACTCTGTAATATTTTAATTCTGGAGACTGGAGCTATGAACAGACAAGACAGATCTTCCTACAAACCTGAAAAATTTCCCAAGTTTGTAGAAAACGCAGAAATATTTTTTTTAATCACTGGGAGGTCGACTCCCCACATGGTAGAAATGGTGCCAAATGCCCTCAGTGGTTGAACGTTGGTAATAAAAATCTATTGCCAGATTTCAGTCCCTGGTTTGCCAGTAAAAGTCAAGGGGAGGGAACAGCAGAGGCGTAGCTGGGCCAAACTGCTCCCGGTGTGCAATGTGGTTTTTTTGCCCCCCATGGCCACCCTGCAGCGCCCCCCCCCCCCGGCACACACACCTTGCCCCCTTCCCACACTTACCCACGTTCCTTTTCTATTTCTAGTACTTTTTGAGGCTGAAAAAAGCAGCCTCTTCACAGTTCAGGGAAAAAACTGCCCCAAGGTCTCCTGGGAACTGTAGTTCCTCAGCCAGTTTTTGCCTGAACTGTAAATAGGCTGATTTTTTCAGCCTCAAAAAGTACTAAAAAAAGAAAAGGAACGTAGGTAAGTGTGGGAAGGGGGGCAAAGTGTGTGTGTGTGCTGCAGGGGGGGGGCGCCATGGGGGCTGCGGGGGCGTGGAGAAAAAAGGAAGGGGCCAGGGGGCGATTTTCCGCACCCCAGGCATGCGCCCGGTGCACGACACACACCCCGTCCCCTTGGCGCTCCGCCACTGGGAACAGGTCCCTTTTCAGGGCTGTTTTGGCTTGGGAGGACATTAGGGCCAAGCCTGGCAGAAACCACCAGGGAACTGACTGCCATGTGACTGATATGACTTGCCCAGGTCTACTTGCTTGCTACTGTTTTACAAACCCACTCCCAAAAGTCAGGGTGGAACAGAGATCAGAGTTTCAGACTGGGATCTATGAGATCAAAGTTCAGATCATCACTGTGCCATGTCAGCTCAGTGGATGATCTTGGACCAGTTACACATGTTCAGCATAACTTACCTCACATGGTTGGCGTGAGGATAAAATGTAGGAGAGGAGAATAATGTAAGCTGATTTAGTTCTCTATTGTAGAGACAGGTAGATAAAAGCTTGGTTGGTTGGTGGAAGGTGAAAATGAAGTAGGTAAATTAGGGAAGTAACAGGGAGCTAGGAGGGTTGTCATAGCTTAAGGTCACAGGTTCAATCCCTGGCATCTCTAGTTAAAAGGGTCAGGTAGTGGGTAATGTGAAGGACCTCTGCATGAGACCCTGGAGAGCCACTGTTAGTTAGAATAGACAATTCTGACATAGTATAAGATAACTTCATGTTTTCACACAACTTGAAAGAGGGGAAAACTCCTTAAAGCATGTGGGTAAAGCTGAGGCCTAATTGGTTTACTAATCTTTTGAATGTTGCTGTGCAGAACAAACTTAATAGAGGAGATTTGTTTTGCAACAGATTTATCCAGCCAAGCTGTCCATATATGGTGGCCTGTCAGGTGCTTGTTGGCTCTTCTGGGCCTCTCTTATGTTTGCTGACACAGGCAAAGAGATTTACTGAGTCCCTGAGCAGCCAAAATACATTGCTGGTGGTCTGGTGAGCCACAGGTTATACAGACTTCTTCTGTACCTTTGATCACATTTAAAATTGCTTGTGAAGGACCAACAGATAAGCAATCATTCATATATGGGAAATCAAGCTGCAAAAACCTCAAACACTTTTTAGCATAAATAAGTCATGCATGCAAAAATCTGTTTGTCTTTTATTTAGTCTAGATTTCAAGATGGGAGCAGTTCTCTATAAGCAAACAGTGAAGAAATGTTTGCTTCAGTGCAAATGTTTAAAGTAGAAATTTAATCTATGGCTGAATTTCTTTCAAATGAATCTTCACCTAAGATACTGCTCTATCTGCTCTCTGAATTTAGTTATTAATGGAATTATATCATGAGATCTCAACAGAAATATTTACCAGTGTGCACAGAGATAAGAGTCATAGCATTGTTGACTTCCAAGGAACCAAAAGGTCTTCTACAATTCTCTTGGTGTTGTCAACTTGCAATATTTGCCTTCTGATTCAAGTTGGGATTTGTCACAAACACAACCCTTCCTTTATCAAATGGCATAATACCCAGCATGTCTTGCAGAACACATATATTTAATTAAGCTCTTTGTGTGCTTAACCAGAACACTGGTTTCCAAACTTTTTCCGTTCATGTACTCCTTGGCAACCATTTTCCCTAAAATTATACCCCCATATTAGCAAACCCATTACATAATTTCTTTCAAATACTCCCAAACACTCTGTCATGTACCCTTAAGAATGTAAGCAAGAGCCTGCTGGAACAGACCAGAGTCTATCTAGTCCAGCACTCTGCTACTCGCAGTGGCCCACCAGATGCCTTTGGGAGCTCACATGCAGGATGTGAAAGCAATGGCCTTCTGCTGCTCCTGCTCCTGAGCACCTGGTCTGCTAAGGCATTTGCAATCTCAGATCAAGGAGGATCAACATTGGTAGCCATAGATCGACTTCTCTTCCATAAATCTGTCCAAGCCCCTTTTTAAGCTATCCAGGTTATTGGCCATGTACATGTAGCCTTGGGTGTACATGTACCACAGGTTGGGAACCTTTGACCTAGAACATGTTTGGGCTTGCCAGGCAGTATCTGGCAAGCAATGGGAAGGTTGTATGACAACCCCAGCAGAAAAATTAGAAAGAAGATAAGACCTCATCAACTTTCAGGAAGTTCGTATCATACAGTTTGTGATTATTCCTATAACTACCTTGAAGTGACACAGAATAGTTCTAGGGATTGCTGGTAACTCTAAGGTAAACAGGAAGTTGTGACAGTAGAATTACTCTCATTTCCAAAAAACATCCTTTGTCGCTTTGAGGGAGCTCTAGGAAATGCCAGAAACTCTGTGGTAGGAACTTCCTATGAGTAGACAAGGTTATTTTTCTTTTTAATTAGGGTTACCAGCCCTAAACATGATGCTACTTAGATGTTTTTAAAGTGACATTAAGAGGTGAGTGAGCATTTGTACAGCAGATTTTAGTCAAATAACTCATACAGGAGCATTCTAAGGGGTCAGTTTCCCACCCAGTCTGAGCTAAGTACAGGCTCTTGACCCATTATGCCAAGTAAATATACCTGGATTGTTCCAGTCAGATTAATCCATAGATTCTTCCCTTGTTAAAAAAATGTGAAGGAATCTTGTCTACATGGCATAATACAGAGGTCTCTTCCTACAACACATTGTCAGTTCCTAGGAAACGCAGTCAGTTCACACAGGGTAATGGTGAGTCCTAGAAAATGCATAGTGTAAAATGTCTGTGCTTATGAAGTCATATTGGTGGACATGGAGTAATGCGGTTAAAATGTCATACTGGGACTTGGGACAGCTAAGTTTGAATCCCTTATGTACCATGGGAGCTTGCTTCATGGGCCTATCACAATCTCTTAGCCTAACCTACCTGACAAGATTGTTGTAACTATAAAATGGAGGAGGGGGAAATGATGTGATAAGCTACTTTGGCTCCTTGTTAGAGAAAAGAATGAAATATAAATTTTAAAAAGCAAACTCATTAGGTTTCTTTTTACTATTGATTTATGTATCTCAGTATTGTTTTTCAAGAGCCAGGGAATGTTCTTAGCAACTTTCTCTTTAAAGTTGTTTTAACTGTAGATAGCAGAGATTGAACCTGAAACTTTCTGTATTCAAAGGATATGCTCTGTCACTGAGCCACAGCTTTTCCCCAGGCAACCCGTCTTTTTGGGAAGTCTCATTTTTGGTCTTCTCGTTGAGAAGATTTTGATCTTCCTATTGAAACCTTCGTACTTCTGAGAAGCACCATATGTGACAGTCATCCTTAAAAGTTCTGTCTCTCCTCCAGGGCTCTAAACCAATCCAGGGTTCTAAACCTCACAAATCCAAGTTATTTTCAACCAATCAGATCCCAGGAACTCCATTGAATGGGATGGGTGAGCTAGAGTCACTTTAAGAAGGGTGAAGAAAAAACTTCTTTGGATAGAAGAAGAGTTGGATTTATATCCCCCCTTTCTCTCCTGTAAGGAGACTCAGAGGGGCTTACAATCTCCTTCCCAATCTCCTTCGAATCTCCCTTCAGAATTTATTTATTTAACTTGAAAGCCAATTTTACTATATAAATTGAAGTCACCCACACATAATATTAGCTTTTTAAAATACTTTATTTTCTGTTAAATAAATCTTTGTTGTTCATCTCTATGGCCGTTTCCTCGCACGGCCTGTGCAGCGACACGCCGATGACGCCGCAGAAATTGGCGACGCATCCCAAAAAAGGCGTTCACACAGACAGGCGGAGCTGCGAGCGTCCCCAGCCCCGCAGAACTGTGACGGTACCGGTGACGGGCGAAGATAGTTGGGCGTCTCGCGATAAAGTTGCGCCTGCGCACTTGGCGAAGGTTTGCAGGTCTTCGACGCCATTTGTGACGCATAGCCTCATATGCTGTTCGCATCGGAAAAGCAAGGCGTCGATGCGTCACATGGGGAAAAAGAGTGGTTTTAAGCGTTTTCTGAATACACCGTCTTCGCGCCGGTTTAGCGTTTTCACGACGGCGCGACTGCGCACCTCCGCCGCTGCGCGTGCGAACGCTCTCGCTCTGACGCTTCTTTTTCCGTTGCGACGACGTCATATTTTGCCCGTGCGGAAACGGCCTAACTGTATCTTGTCTGTTGAGTCAAATGTCTAAGGAAAAGTGATCTCAGTTTATCTCATATGTAAGTTCAGCCTTAATCTAGCAGGTTTCCAAATAAGATACCATTAGGAAGCACATATCTTCCTCCCAGTCCCTTGCATCCCTCTTTTAATTTAATTGTGGGAAGTTGGGGCTTAAAGAACATATAAGAGAGGTCAGAGGGATTCTTCAGTCCTGAAGAGGGATTCTTCAGTCCTGATATTCCAGAACACAGAACATCGTTGAAGTACTATATTTTACACTCTGCAGAGAAATGTTCTCTTGCTCGATATACTGCAGACTTGAAAGGCAAAGCAATGTTAACTACTGCACTTAACTGAACAGTAGTCACACAATCAGACTTAGACATGGGCTTAATCATAACATTATCCTGGGATGTCTCAAGCCTGCTTGCTAATTAAAATTTCTGAAAAGCTTTGACAGCACCAAATCCAACTTTCTTTTTAACCTTGTCATCCTCTTGATCGGTGAGAAAACAGTCCCCTGACAAATAGAAGGGTTTTTTTTTTTAGGAATGCCAGACAAGGCTTATTATGTAAATGATTGATTTTTTTTCCTCATCAGTATTTGACCCTGGATGTTGCAGATGAGAGAAGTACTTTATTACACAGGGACCACAAAGCTTTCGACAGTCTAAAGCTTAACCCATGCATGCATAAAATACTTTGAAAGACTTAAACACTTGTGCGTGCTTAAGTTGGTTTTATGGTGTCACTTGTGGGATACGAGTGTTCCTGCACACTAGTCCTCTGAATCCAATCCCTCCATGTATTGACTAAACTGATTGGTAGGGTCAGTGGGCAGGAACACTGCTGTCCAATTACCAGGCCATTTGCACAGTGCAAATATACAGAGGAAACAGTTATGATGTTGCTTGCTGCATCAACTAGCCACGGTACTGGCAAGGGCAAAGTTGCCATCTCATTGGCTCCATGGTAGGTTGGCGTGACAAGTCCTTTTGGGATTAATGTCTTGTCATATCAACATACTGTTTCTGGATGGATATATTTTTTCATGTACCAGTCAGGAAAGCTAACCTTATTTTTTTCTTGGAGGAAAAAAGCCCTCTGAGTATGATTAGTTCAATAAAAGCAACACTGTCTCGCTTGTATCTTTACATACTTTAGAAAATTAGAAGTATGGGACCCACTAAACCCTTGTTAATCTGAGTTGGTATTGCAATATCTTTTATCCAGCCAACAGTATTTTATGTGACTTTAGAGGAAAAAGATCACATTGATTCACATTACCCAACCCATTTAGCTTAAAACAGGCCTGATACTACCCAAACCAAGGGAACAAAGCTGCCATAGATGTTTCATGTGCATGTAACAGACAGCGGTTTCGTAATATGACTGTGCTTTGGTTTGTAACCAGTAGTTTTTCCTTTATTTGCAATGAAACTAAGATGCTTATCAGCCAAATTCCTTACTACTAGGTTTTCTGAAACACAGATTTGCAGTAATAGCCTAATAATTAGTACATAACACTGTACAGAAGTACAGGTTGTCCTAATACTTTGACTTCTGGCATTAGTGAATTCTCTTTCATTGATTTACAGAGATCTCAGATGCTGTATTGCCACATCCCTGGTCCATTCTGCACAGCACAGATAAGATGTCCTGAGAACATTAAAAAAGGCATCTTGGGAAGAATTTCACACAGTTTTTTCCCCAAGACGTCCTCAGGATGCCTTATTTAAGTTCAAGGTGTCTTTTTAAAAAAAATGCTTTGAAGAACATCTTTTTTCCTTAAGGCACCTGTAAGACGGCTCCTTCTTGACTGTGCAGAATGCATTGCTCAGGAGACATCTTATTTTTCCGCCTGACCATTTTGCTCTCTGGTCAGTTCCACCCTCTGCTTGGCACCTGGCATTTTGTGTACTGCCTCTATTTGCTGAAGGTTCTCCCTGCCTCCATTTGATGAGGGTTGCCCCAGGATGTTTGTTCTGAAGGTTCTGATCCTGGGTGCCTTTTCAGCCCGAAAAGTACATGGTTGTACTCAGCCCTGCTGATTCTGGCATTATATAATTTTCAATTTTTTTTAAAAAAATTCAAAGATCTATCTTTGTAGCTACACAGACATTCTTAAGAGAATCTTAGCCACCCAGAGGACTGTACCTCCCATTGAGAAGCACTGGGGAGACTGCCCTCCACAGATTGTCTTTCGTTTTTCTTTGCTAAGATTCTCTTACGCATGTCTGTGTAACTATAAAGATAGCTCTTTAAAATTTTAATTGGAAAGCTATATATTACTGCAATTGGCAAGGCAAGCTGAGTACAACTTTGCACTTTTTGGACTGAAAAGGCACCCAGGATTGTAGTCTGCAGAACAGATGGCCTGGGACAACCTTCAGCAAATGGAAGCAAGGAGAAAACCTTCACCAGCACACAAAATGTCGGGTGCAAGTGGAAAGTGAAACTGACCAGAGAGCAAAATGATTGCTCTGATGCCTTTGCTGTCCGGATCCAAATTAGCAGCCTTCTGTTTTTGAGACGTTCCCCAGACGTCTTATTTTTGGTGTGTGAGGTGAAAAGAAGCAGTCACCTCGTGTTAAGACATCCCGCAGATGTCTTTTTTGTGCTGGGTGGAACAGGCCCCTGTTCATTTCACCTCCTTAAACTACAACTGAAGAGTTATATGAATATACAACTTCTTTTTACTTCTGTATTGCAAGGCACTCATACACATCTTCTTAGTTGGAAACACTTTTATTTAGCATTCTTAATTTCTAGGTTACTCCTGAGAAGTTGGGAAGCCTTTAACCCTTTAGGTGTCTGGAAAAAATTAATATTATGTTGCTTGCACAGAGCAAACAAGTTCTGGGAACATGCATTTCCTCATTATGCCTGTAATGTTTCAGCGAATTTAGAAACAAACCAAGTCCAATATGTGCCAAAAGGAACATTTTTGCAGATTCGTGATACCTTTGCAGAGCTGTTAAGTATTTTGCTGGGGATTTTGTATTTTTGTGCCTTTGGGCTCATCACTTCATCAGCGTTTTTGATACACAGCATTTGTGAGTGAAATAAAAATTCATTTTCAGTAGTTGGTAGCTGATTGTGCCTGTTTGCCCCCACTGTACAGTAATGAGAAAGGAACAAATGTTATTTTGAAAGAAATTTACTATAATCACAAATGGCAACTGTTGTTTTAGCACAACATGGGCTGGAGTGAATCTTAATTTATAAATGATTTCATTATAAGTTTTTTGATGAGGGCACATTCAAATTAATTATATAATCAATTACATATTTCTCCTTGTTCCAAAAAGTAATGTTTGAATCCCGGAAGATCTCAAAGGTGTTGACTTTAATGATTTACAACATTTATGAGAGGACAATCAGCAATCTCTGTTTTAGTGCTCTTTTTTATTTTGTGTGTCATGCAGAGCAGTATCTCTTAGGGATGATTCACACATGTGTGCGTATGAGTCAGCATCTCAGTACTTGATTACTCAGTGTTTGGATTCAGTACCTGTCAGTTTCAACAAGCGAGCTATCCTGTTAACAGACAAAAAAACCCCACCAGTTCATAGAATCTAATAGATTTCTGGCTTTTCCTAGTAATTTTAAATGTTTTTGGTGAAAAAAGTCATTAAAATAAGCAGAAAGATTTCAGATGACAGCAGGGAGGGGTTGGGAATTAACAAAATAAAATATTTTTGAAAAAGTTTGCTCATCTATTTAGTTTTTCTGACTCTCATTTCTGAGAGTGCTAGACTAGGATGCGGGAGACCCATGTTCAGTTCCCTACTCTAACATGACTTTGGGCCAATCACTCTGTCTCAGTCTGACAGACTTAACAGGGTTGTTGCTATAAGGATAAAACAGAGGAGGGGAGTGTCATACGTGTTTTGGCCCCCATTTGGGCAGGAAAAAACCCAGAATATAAATAAGTGAAATGCAACCAAACCTGGCATAAGCCAATGTTGGAAACAGAGTGTGTGTGTATGTGTGTGTATAGGACCAATATAGATAGGAAGGAAGGACGGACGGACGGACGGACGGACGGACGGACGGAGGCCTGGAGGATATGATGTACACATTCCTCCATATAGTGTAGTATTAGGGGTTGCCAGCCTCATGCTTGTAAATCCCAGCAGCGTGTGTGTGTGTGTGTGTGTGTGTGTTTGGGAGAGAAGCTTAGAAAAGAGGGAAGTGCTGAGATGATCACCTAGAAGTGACATCACAGCTCCCCGTGGCACACCAGGATTTCCCCCCAATATCTATGATAAAACCATAGAGATTAGGGCAAATTCCTGAAGATAGTGTGACAACATAGCATTCGTAATGTGGTTTTCTCCCACTATCCAATTGACTGAAGCCACTAGGGACTTAGGGATAACAGCTTGTTGCTCATCATTCTCTGAAAATCAGCTTTCAGTGCTCTAGGGCAGTCACAAAATATTGCTAGACTTCTGGGGTTTGGATGACAAGGAAACTGCACTATAGGAAAGGAAGAATTCCAGTTGTTTATCTACCAACATCACCTTGCTCTTACGCCTACTATCAAGGGTTGCCAACTGCCTGCAGAAAACGTGCCCTGTCTGTTTAATGGAAGCATAATGGAATGTTATTTTCCGGGTAATGTTATTTACCTCTGTGTTATGAAAGGCTTCGCCTGCGAATATTGATTCGCTGAACCTCTATTAAAGAGACATAAAATTTGTTCTTCAAGTTGCTGGCAATCCTAATTACTATTGTACCCCCAAAAGAGTGTGATAAATGAGGGATAAATATAGCAAGGATTGCACATCAACTTTTTAAAAGATATATCATCATCACTGGACTAAACAGTATCCTTGCATCATACTGAGAGCTGGGGAAACTTGCCAAAATAGGCTGCCCAGCCACCCCCAATGCCCTCTGGCTCATCAGGCAATCACCCTGGGCTGCCTAGTGGACAAGCTGCAGCAATAGTCTTTAGCCCATGTAAGGAACAGGTGGCATCTGGAAGGTTTTACAGGATTCAACAAGTATCACCTCACCTATGTTAGTTTGTTGTTGGTAAAAAGAGTTCCTTGCTTGTATGCCTTGTCATTTTTAGCCAGAGTTAGATATTGCTCTCAGGGCTAAATTTTCCTGACATCCCTGAGGTTCCATTATGAGCTTTGCCCTTACTTGACAACCATCATTTAGTTGCTTGTCCTGTAGAGAAAAAGACTCTGTTCCAAACCTGAAAGGAGAACCACGTACAGCATTCTGTGCATCCTGGAAGAATAGTGGGATACAAAAAATACTGATTATTATTGATATGTCTAATAGAATTGTGCTGGTAATTACTACCAGTGTCACTGAAGAATGTGTCCACAATTTCTTTTCCCAGGGAATATTACAACCATGTGTTCGAGGGCAGGTTTTAAGAAAGGTCAATATTGAATTGGTGTATATGATACAACAGCATCATTCTTGGAAAGATAACAATCAATTTCCTTGAATGTCATTCCAACTCTTAACTGCTCCTGGTTTGTACAGTTAACCTTTTAAGATTAGGGAATTTGATTTACTCACCTAATCCTTCTGAGCATCTGAAAACAGTTATTATTTTGGGGCTGAAAGCAAACATGCCAGCATAAACGTTTAGGACCAGAGTATAAGTATTTGATTAAGCTTATATAATCATGTTAAGATTTACTGTTGACTTTCAATTGTGTTTGATATAGATTTAATCTTATTTTTATACAAAGGTTATTCCGGATATAAGGGGACACACCCATATTGTAATTTATAAATTAATTATTGCTTTGGGTTGGATAAAATAAAAACTTGATAAGACCACTCTGATTTACGCCCCCAACCTTGTCTTGTTTTTCTGCATTGAAATTCCCCAAATTATTTGAGGGGGGGGGGCGCAGTTGTAGGAGAGAGGCTCATTTTGGTTGTCTGATTCTGTAGCTTTCCTAGCTCTAGACATTCATTTAGAGATGAAATGATAAAAACTGCACGATATTCTAAATGTAGCCATGAGGTATTTATGTAAAGGTTTATAATGCTGGCAATTTTATTTTCAGTCCCTTTTCTAAATCTCTCTAGCAGTGGATTATATGCAGCTGCTGTATGCTGAGCTGGGGATCTTAACTGACACCCTTTTCAGTGCTTTTTTTTCTGTAGAGTAGGGCTGGCAGCAGCAATTTGAAAATTCCTAGAAATTTGGTGGTGGTGGGTGCAGTTTGGGAAGGGAGCTCAGTGAGGATGGGATTCCTTAGAGTCCTGTCATTTTCAGCGGGGAAACTGTAGGGATGGCAGTTAATTCAGTATTGTTTCAGAGTCTGATTACCAGTAGAACACCTGCTATGTTATTTGAAATTTTTCTTCTTGTTATTAAGAAGAGTTCCTTGCTCATATAGCTTACTGGTCTGGGAGACCCAATTTGTCCTTTTTCAAACCTGAATTTTTCCAGAACAGTTGATTGGTGGTACTTGAGTTCTTTAAATATTAAAGCATTACTATTTTTTGTGAAGGTCTACTGTCATAGAAAATAACCTTTTGGAATGTAAAGGAAGCAGATGCTGTCAAACATCTGTTTCTTGGGCACGTTTCTGCTTTCCTCCCTTGCTGCCCTGAATCATTTCTGAAATTCTGCGAGATTCTGCGAGATTCTGAAAATCTTTGCTCCCTTTTTGGGGAGTGTTCTGAGTTACTTGGGGTATACCTGATCTTACTCCAAAAGTAAAGTTCAGGTTTATTTTCAGTTCAGACATAGCCAATTGCATACCCATGCTCTGGAGATCAGTTGCAATTCCAGGAGGTCTCAAGGCATCATCTGGAGATTGTCAAACTCATGGCCCTCCAGATGTTTGGACTACAGTTCCCATCATCCCCTGCCAGCATGATGCTGGAAGGGGATGATGGGAACTGTAGTCCATAACATCTGGAGGGCCACGAGTTTGACACCTATCAATGAATACATGAAGTGTTGGCTGCTGCTGCTGCTGTTTTTTGATCCAATATATATTACATATTGAGAACCTTTGTCGTAAGGTAATTAGATTATTCAGCCAGGTTTGAGGAGACCCAAATTCAAATTCCCTCTTGCCATAAAGCATACTAGTTGGGTGACCCTTGGGCAAGGTATTTGTTCTCAGCCTGACCTACTTCACAGTTTTGTTGTGTAGATGAAATGAAGTGGTGAGAATAATGCACCTTGCTTTGAGCTCCTTCTGGGGAAATATAGGGTAAAATGTAAAATAAATTGCATTTGCAATTCCATTACCCATTCATTCAATTTGCAGATATTCTGTTGGTTAGGACATTTCGGTTGGTTAGGCAAATTATGTGCAGCCTAACTGGGATCAGTATTATACTTGTTGTGCTGAAAGCACTGCGGGGAAAGTAATACCTGTTATTAATTAATTAATATTTTGGATTTTTAGACTGCCCTCCCCTGGAGGGCTCGGGGCGGTGAACAATGTGAAAAAATACAACAATTTAACACGTAATCATATGAAAACCTATCATAATTAAAACAGTAAAAACAATAAAAACAGACTATTACTATTAAATGGGGACTATATATCAGCAGATGGCGATAACCCCCCCTATCGTGCCCACAAGAGGTCTAGATGTAATAGGGTTAAACGGTCAACCTGGCTGGCCAAACGCCAAAAAGGGTCAGTTCTGCAGGCCCTGCAGAAACAGTTTGATTGTTATAACCTTCAAATAGGATCCTCAATGTTTACCAAAGTTTACTAATACTTGACTCAATATCTTGTACTGCAAGTCCAAACCTTTATTGCAAGTTTCCTTTACAAAGTGTCACACTAAATGAGAGTTTAAATCAAATGCAACAATAGCATATTACAAAATATGATCTGTAAAAAAATGTTTAAGGTCACTTTAGTATAGTAAAGAGGAATGTAAAAAAAAGTGGGTTGCAGAGATTTAGAAGTGCACTGCAAAATCATTAGCGTGTGAAATTAGTATAATTTCAGCCCTCCAAGGGTAGAGCGGTCTATCAAATTGAATATATATATAAATAAAATAATTAACTTTTAAATGTTTGCTAGGAAACATTGATATATGTAGTTCCTGTTTATTAGCCTATAAGGATTTGATAATACAGCCTTACTTTGAGTTGCTCCTGTCATTTTTGTTTAACTTTTCCAAAGATATAGAGCAAAAGGAATATTTTAAAAGTGTGTATTTCATGTAAGGGTTTTGCTTCATATATTTGGGACAAGGGACATATGTTTCATTCCTTAACTTTTGAAGACTTCTATTCTGACAACTTGAAAGAAAGGTCCAAATTAAATTGCTAAAAATAACTCTTCAGTCCTGACAGAAATACAAAGGTGCAAACTAGTTGGAGAATTAATCTAGTATAAACCTCAGGGACTTGAGGCGAGCAAGGAAATAATTGAAGTTTGGGAGTGATAGGCATGCACATCCTCTTCATTAAAGTACTGCCCCGAACCCTGTTAATTTTTGAGAAGATAATGAGCTAAATCTTACTATTAATAGGCTGGAGAGGGGGGAAAAAGTGATCTTGTATTCTAAAGTTCCCATGGCGATATGGATGTCCCAGGCTGCATGCCATATCTCATTCTCTCTCACTGCAACACTGCTGTCTGTTCGATCACCTTCCTTGCCTGTGATCTGTAAGAACTTTAGACCTTTTGTGTGTTGGGTGAGGAAACTGATGCGATGTTGCCAGATTACAAATCTGGAGTCATAGAAACATAGAGTTGGAAGGTATCTCCTGGTGATCCAGCCAATTACCGCCCAGTGTCAAATCTCTAGTTTCTAGATAAGATAATTGGGAGAGCGGTGTTGGAGCAGCTACAGACATTCCTGGAGGACACATTGGTGCTAGATCCCTTTCAATCTGGCTTCCATGCCAGGCACAGGACAGAGACTGTGCTGGTCTCCGTTTACAGCTTGACGGAGGCGCTTGTTAGATCCAACAGCAGCATTTGACATGGTTCTGTACTTTCTTGTCCATATAGGGAGATCATAATAGTCTCTTTAAAAGATCCTTGCTGTAGCAAACTGCATTTTGGGTGTCCTAAGTACTTGGGATCCTTTAATGATGTAGGAAATATTAAATTTAGATCATTTCTATAGCTAAAAACCAGTGGTTATAACAGGCCCATGACTGCCACCAAAAACAGCAATCTAGACTGACATTCTTGTATTCCCTTCCCGTTGCCAGTACCAGCTAGGGAAACTAACCAAGTTGACATAGCACAATGAGGCAGGAAGTTTGCCTGGAGCTGCAGGCAGCAACTAACTAAGTGAAGGTAGAATGAGAAACGTCACCATGCAATGAGGTCACTTCACTTGTTTTGCATTAGTAAAATTGTACGGGACAGAATAAGACAGGGCTGCTGTTTTCAGCAGCAGCTGTGTGCCTTCCATAATATTTCACTGTGATCTTAGTGTAAAATCCCCTCCCCCTTTTGGCTCTTTTTTAACGATGAGATTACAAAGGCAAGAACAGCTTATGGCTAAGCAAGGGAATTAAATTTACAACCAAGAGACTGCTTTAAACACTTTTTTACAGTGTTTACAGGTGACTGATTCTTTAAGTATTTATACCACTGTGAGATGTCTAAACTACGGTCTGTCATTGACTAGTGGCATTTTACAAAACACTTTGTGAAAATTCAGCTGATTTATTGAAATATCTTCAAATGGGCTGAAGTTTATGTTAGATCTAGGTGATTCTTCAGGACAATAAAGAGTATGCAAGAAGTAGAAGATTCGCATTGAGCACATTCTTGAGAAAGAAAAGAAATGATCTAGACAATTGTATGTTGAACTTTGTTCCGCCGTGTTTCCATGCAAAGACAGTAGTGTAGCATTTCATTCCATGTGTAATGGATGGAGGAGGATGCCTTGCTACCAAGTAATAGCTACATTGCTATTTGCCTCTTGTCTATGAAACAAAAACCCTAGCACTGGAGGAGAGAAGCATGCAGACTTCAGTGGGTCAGGCTAATATAAGACAACAGAGGATGTTATATAAGAGGATGCAGCAAAGCAGTGCTAAAGGAGATGAGAAGGGGAGCTGGGCAAGTCTTCATCAGTTTTATGTCTTCACTGTTTTGTGCCAGTAATGTGGTGTCAGCTGCATATCTCAAATTATTGATGTTCCTTCCACTAATTCTCACTCCACCTTCATCTAAATCTAATCCAGTTATCCTTATGATATGTTCTGTGTATAAATTGAAAAGAGATGTGTGTAAAGCACGTCAAGTCGCAGCAGACTTAAGGCAAGAGACTAATAGTTTGTCATTGCCTTTCTCTGCACAACAACCCTGGCATTCCTCAGTGGTCTCCTATACAAGGCTGACCCTGCTTACCTTCTGAGATTGGATAAGATCAGTCTAGCCTGGGCCATTCAGATTACAGCAATTGGAGAGATAGGGAGATAAAATACATCCTTGTCTGACATCTTTGCCAATCAGCAACCATTCTGTTTCTCCATATGCTGTCCTAACGTTAGCCTCTTGTCTAGAGGATAGATTGCACATCAAAACAATCAGATGTTTTGGCACACCTATTTCTTATATAATCAACTATAGTTTTTCATGTTCCACACAGTCAAATCCCTTTGCTCTAATCTGTGAAACACAAGCTGATTTTCTTCTGAAATTCTTTCATATGTTCACTGTGAACTGCACTGCCTCTTCCTTTACCGAATCCCACTTGAACATCTGGCATTTGTCATTTCATATATGGTGACAGTCTTTGTTGCCGAATGCTGGTTTCTGATATTTCTGATTATTCTTGAATATTTCTGGGATATATTTCTGGGATATTTTTTGTTATCCCCAAAAATTTGATGTATCCTATGGAGACCTGAATATATCTGGAAAATACTGATAAGATATTGCATATATAGTTGGATCAGATATATTCAAATATTCATCTCTATTAACAAACACGTCGACAAGGCTGAGGATATGACTTGCAATAATGGGTATATTTTATGGACAGAACAATAGAAACTGGATATTAGGGGGGGGGGTTTGTAGCAAGAGTAGTTCAGCAGTGGAATTGGCTGTTAAGGGTTGTGGTGAACTTCCCCTCCCTGGCAGTGTTCAAGCAGTGGCGACATGAACACTTGTCAAGGATATTTTAGGCTAACCCTGTATTGATCAGGGGGTTGGACTAGATGACCTATATGGCTTTTCAAGCTATGTAATTCTATATACTTGGACTCCTAAAATAATTTTTGTAAGGTCTCTCACCAGAGACTCCTGAGTAAACTTAGCAGTTATTAGATTATTAGAAACTGAGAGCCAGCATAGGGTAGTGGTTAAGAGCAGGTGGAATCTAATCTGGAGAACTGGGTTTGGTTTCCCACTCCACCACATGAGTAGTGGATTCCTATTTGCTGAAACAGATTTGTTTCCCCACTCCTAGATTCCTGTAGGGTGACCATGGGCTAGTCACAGTTCATTCAGAACTTTTTCAGCCTCACCCATCTCACTCAGGTGCCTGTTGTGGGGAGAGGAAAGGAAAGGAGTTTGTAAGCTGCCTTGAGTCTCCTTACAGAAAAGAAAGGTGGGGTATAAATCCAAACTTTTCATAAGATAGATCAACAACAGGGAACAAGCAGTGAGGTTCCATGAGGTTCAGTATTGTGATCAATGCTGTTTTATTTGTTTATAACAGAACATAATTTGGATTAGGCATACATTGTCAACAACTCTGAGGATAATACCAAATTATTCAGGATAATGAAAAAAACATGGTAGGCTGTTGTGGGTTCTCTGGGCTTTATGCTGTGGTCTAGTAGTTTTTGCCCTCCATGTTTTGTTCACATCTAAAGGTGGCATCTTGAAAGGTATGTCACAATAAGATCTGTTTATCTCTGTGGCACAGTGAGGAGTGATTGGGTGGTGGGGTATATGTTTTGTCTACCTCACAGGTGATATATGGTGGGAGGTCCACTTGCATGTGTCTGGGTGCAGTTCAGTTGCATTTGTTGCATTTGCGGTGAGGTCACATTGCAATGTTTACTAGGCAGACTGTGGCCATTTCCACGCAGGCCAACACTCAATGAGTGAGTCTTTTGGAAAGTGACGTCTTCCTGCCAGCGCCGTGCGAAGCACACTGCTGTGAGGGCGCCGCTTTAGGTGGTGCTGGTTTGTTTTGTTTCCCAACTTTTCTCCCCACGAAGCTTCGGAGGGCGGTAGGTTCACGCCCATGCTGCCCACAGCGTGGCCGTGTCCCTTCCATAATCCAGAGCTTTGCAGGGAGAAAAGGTAGGTAAACAAAACAAACCGGAGCCCCTGCAGCCCACGGTGGCTTCAGAACTGCCCACACAGGACCGTGCAAGCAGTCCAGAAGCTCCACTGGCATAATTTATTCCTTCTTCCACCCATTCAGAAACAGTCTGTGTTTATGGGGTGGGTTGCCTTTGCCTTCCCCAGTCTTCTGCACTTTACCACCAGGAAGCAGAGTATTCACAAACCTTACAAACCATTCAGTTAATAGGATTCTTGGAGGTTTTTTTAAAAAAAGCAATGCACATGATAATCATTATCTGTTTCACAGAGAATTTTTTTTAGAAAGCTTAAGATCAGGATGTCCAGAATCAAAGAAACGTTTGATTATTCTGATTATTTTCTTTCTTTGCTGCTGCTTTATCTTTAATTGAATCTAAGCTATCTAGATGAAATACAGCAGACTTATTTTAAAGCTTTTCTTTTTGTCAGTGTTCGTGTTTGGCACTAAACTAAAAATACTGTTTAATACATAATAAGATTTGACACTCTTGTTAGGGGCATTCTTAAAATAGTAATTGGATACAACAGACAAAAGAAAGAGTAGGAATGAAAACCTTAGTGCTCCTGTTATACAGACCTCAAAGACTAATCTTACATCATGCAGTAATAATGAACTAGAATTGCCCCCCCCCCCCCCGCAGTTAATGCAGTTGTAGAATCATTCACATGCATTATCATGTAAGATTAGGACTATACATTGGCCACATTCGAACAATACAGCAAACTTGTGTTTGTATTTGGTGGACATGAGTATAGCTTATTAGCATGTTCCCTCAAGTGTCTATCGTCATGGATGGAGCCCTATTGAAAGCTTTCCCATTGCAAAGCCATGACAGCACCATGTTTTTTTTAATCTCCTCCCCACTTAATGGAATTTTAAATGGAATTGGAGCGTGATTGAAGCTTTCCAATATTAGGAAGTTTTTACTCACAACCTGCATGCAAGAGGGTGAGGTGGAGAGGAAGGTGAGCTCAGTAGCAAGTTGTGTTCATGCCAGTCATGGACAAATGGAAAATTGTCTCAACATAGGAATGCCGCTGTTCCTTGGGCATCAAATCCAGGGTTACTACTCAGTTCAATGTACTTTCAGTAGGAGCTTCATCCTGACCTGGTGTTTTGATGAGCTTACCTGAATAATATACATATTTTCAAACATAACTTTCATTCAGACTTTTTACGGTCTATCATATAAAAAATTATGTGCAAATCAGTCCTTTCTGGCCCTTTCTTCACATGAAGCAATTCCTTGGCATATTGTTGTAGAATATGAAGGTCAAAGGGTAAATTATCTGACTAAAAACACCTGAGCCTAAGGATGCTGTGGCCAAGTCTAGATTTACATGCTTTTCCAATGGTCCTAGATTTATCTCTGTGTACAGAAATTCAGGTACCAGGACTTGGGTCCTTTTCTGCCTGAGGTATCAGAGAGCTGCTGCTACATAAAATTTTTGACAATGATATAGACAGACCTCTGACTGTGTGCAGGTCAGCTTCAAAAACATGCAGGCCTTCTTGCTTTATGGAGCTGTAGGCAATTCCTGGCATATATGCTGAATGTAGCACACTGGACTGTTTTGCTTTGTATACAAATTTGTTTTCTATCCAAGAAAATAAGGCTGATCTGAAGAGGGTAATGGGCATGGCTTTTGCCTGACATAGCTTCCCAAATCCATGAAGCTTCCAGCTGAGCCCATGGTAAGCCCCTGAGATGCTGTCAGTGTTGTTGGCGCTTAACTAGCTTTCACTCGGTCTGGTCAAGTATGGCTTTTGTCTCTACTCCTCTTGTTAGCCAGCATTCCAACATCTTCTTAGGTTTAAGTTGCACCTTTGGAACTCGCACCAATAATGTTGCCTACTCCTGGTCTGAACTGCTTTTTGAAGCATAGAGTGAAAATAAGCTGGTATCAGGTACTAGGAAATAGGTGAAGTGTGTCAAGTGGTACTTCCCACGATTTGCTTTGAATCCTAAGGTTGAGATGGTACTGGTAAGCAATTTAACTTACTTTTACTGCTTTAAAAATATGCAAAGTGAGAATAATTCTCTCTGTATATCCTCTTGACTTTTATACCAGTTAAATGTGTGTGAGAACTTGAAAGAAACCACACTTGTAATAACTCGGTCTAAGCATAACCTTAATCTGTATGCTGAGATTTTGCTGGCCAAGTAGTGAATTCCTGTTCCAGTAGGAGCATTGTTAGTAGTTATTATCCTATTACAGACATATCATGCCAAAACGAATATTCCTGTTCAGTTTTTTTTTAAAATCAAGAAGCTGTCATATTTTGATCAAAACAAAAAATGTGAAACTTGCTCTGGTTGGTTGGTGTCACTCCATTCAATCAGGTTTCTTCAAAACTAAACATCTGCGAGACTCCTTCAATGCTAATTTTAATAATATCCATTTTAGATAATAAACTTCTGAGTTTCATGAGTGTTAAGCCTAAACCTTTCCTGATGTTCAAGTCGGCAGGAATTTGTAACACACAGCTGGGTCTGGTTTTAATTTCAAGTTGAGCAAGGGAAAAAATAATAAAGACCAGCACCACTGAAAGGTTTTGTGCAACCCAAATGTGTGGGCAGTTAATTTTGTTAATTGAAGCAGTTATCCACGGAAGCATAGGTCCTTCTCATAATATTAATATCTTTGCTTTGATATCTGCTCATGCAAAGCACAAAGTCTTAAGCGTTTGCAGGCATAGTAGCGAAATGAATTAAGGACGTGGTAGTGAAATGAAAAACCAGAGGCATTGTTACTAAGATCAATTACTGTAAAATGATAGTATTTACAGTGTCAAATGAATCTACAAGGCTTAGTATGCTGATAAGCTAAGAGTAATGTGTGGTAAGGATGTACTTTTGGGGGGAAAACACACTTTTGACTCCCTAAAGATTAAAATATTTTGGAAGATTTACATTTTCATAGGGAAATGTTTACTTCATCAGCTGTGTGAAATGGACAGTGAATGTGTACACAGACAGAAAATCAGAGTTATAAATATTCACTCATCTGCATGGTGAGTGTTTCTAAGTGACTAGGCAGGAAATTTGTGTGTGTGTGTCTGTCTCTGTGTGTAGTGGTTATTTTTTTCTGTTACATTGCAAACATGATTTATAGTGAAACATGTGGAAAACAAGGCTTGTAAAAAGTTGCTAGTGAATAACTTGCATGAACTTTTTCCAAAGTGGATCTGTAAATATGGATGTGAAGTTGAGGGCTGTTTTTCAAGTTGAGTTTGAAATCAGAGATGCCATAATTAAATTAAGACAGTTGTCTGAATTAAGCAACACTTTTTCAGGGGCACACGCAAAATATTTACTGTGAGCTGAAATTCAATTTGTGCCATTTCATGTGGTGATGGATACTGTTTATTGTGAGAAAACCATCTTAAATCAAAATGAATGCTTGGTGAGTCTGTGTCAGTGTAAAAGCCTCATAGCCCTGCTACTCCTTTATACAGGTTTTGCTGGAGATTCCCTGGTCCAGTTTGAACCACTTCCTTGCCATCAAAACTTCAGCATCAACACAATTTAAAACTTCACATAACAGTTGAGGTGGCCAAGCCAGTCATTATCAGTGAGTTGTCAATTTGGACAGAGTTACTTGAATCATTTGGTGTGAGGTCTTAAACGTCATATTGAGATTTCTTTTAAAGATATTCCTTAGAATGGTTTGTCGTAGTAATCCTTTCTGTCCCTACCTGCAAGTCACCATTTGCTGTGGCTCTCATATAGTTTCCTCAGTGGTGAAATAGAAGCTTCATTGGATTGGAAAGTATGGTGTTGTGAAAACCGTTAACCCCCATACCCCAGCACAGTAACCCTGATCCAGCTAATGGTTTTCTGCATAGAAGACTCAGAGTATCTGAGTGAGGATATTACATGACTCATTTAGTTTGATTCTTGCATAAATTCTCCGAATGCAAAATAAAGTCATCTTTGATTGTTCATTTGTTTGGTCATTCAATAAAATTGTTGTGAACCAATTCAGATTAGCAGTATTTCCGTGATTAAGAGAGTGCACACACCCTACCCATCTTCCTCCCGGTGTTTACAAGACAGTGTCGCTATGGATGACACTAGATCTGCAGCAACTGAAGAGGCCGAATTGGCGTGCTTGTTGAAGTCACCTAAGCAGATTAGGGTTCTGCAACACTGACCCAGAAATTACCTCAAGGAGCTGCGACAGGCTGCCTGCCGGTGTGCTAGGTGGCCCGTACAGAACCAGCAGAATAGTCAGCCTCTCAGGGGAGTCCCAATGGAGGCCTAAACACTCCAACCCGTTGATCAAATGCCCTACCTCAGCATTGTTTCATGTTGGGAAAATGGCATAGAGAGGAAGACAGGATCTCTTCCTCTCGCTGCAGTGCCAATGTGGTCAGGAGTTTCTTTTTGAGAAGTGATTGCAGGAACTAATTGCAAGTAAAGTTTCATTCTTAGGGAAGTCCTAAAAGTACACAGAAACACTTGAGTAGTAAACTCAAAAATCTCAAATTTACTCTTTTTTTGGTTTTTATTATGAACCACTTTACATGGGCAGGGATAGAGGAGAGTGTGCTGCAAGAATGCTGTTTAATCATGGGAGAAAACAGTGTAATTATGCAAACCCAGTGCATCTAAATTTGCTTATATCCAGCCGAGCAGCTTAGTGAATGATTGGCTCCCTGTTTGAAACTGGCAAGCAGGGCATGAGCCAACGCAGCAGGTATTTAAGCAGAGTGACTACAAACTTCAACAACATCTACTGGAATATTCAGAAATCTTGGAAAAAGTGTTCCTTTAAAACTCAGTTAAGGCAGTGTATGTTTTAGATTTCATAACATTGAAATGATGGGATGTGCTGAAGAGCATTCTGGTACACATCAGCCTTCTGTACAACAAAGAGAAGCAGACTATGTCATGATGAGACTGTGATCTGTGATGGCTTCACAATCATAGCTGAAGGAACTTGTGGCTTGCTTCACATCTCAATTAAGCCAAAATAATTGGATTTTGTCTGTTTCGGCTCAATGGGACTAAATTGGTTAAAAAGTATTTGAGTTAAGTGGGATGTTGATTAGACTTCAAATTGTTTAACTGCTTCCCAGGTTAGATAGATATCAGTTGCAATTTTAAACTAGGCATCTAAGGGTCAAACATTCTTGAGTAAACCCTGCTTACCCTTTCTAACCTCATAGTCTAGCTGCCTCTTGGGTAAATTGCATTAAGCGGCAGTGGTTTTCCAATAAGGAGCCCCTTGTATAATGTGTGCTTCTTTTCTCTCTCAGCTCTATTCTCAGAAATGTTTATGTTAACTATTAATTTTTTTTCAGTGCACATGAGTCCTGTTCAAATGTTAATTTTAATGCATGAAGGAGAGAGCAGGAATGAGCTAGGAATCTTCTAACCCCCCCCTCCCCCCCGGTACTGGAATGTGTTGTGTTTGTGTGTAAGCTCTGTCCCTGTGTTTGGGAGTACTTCTTTTTCAAAATTCTCCTGATTCATTGGGATGAAAACTGCATATAGCATGAACACTCTGTGTTCATACTCTGACAGTCACATACAGGTGGAGCCAACATGTTCATTCCTTTTTTCCTTCAGTGCGCATTGAACTGGACATGCATTTGGGAGAACCTTACCAAAGTTGAATGCCTGTTTGTAATATTTCCGTATTGATTATTGAGAGAAGCTCCACTCTATATTTTGAAACAAAGACCAGATAAAGTAGGAAAATTTGCACGGAAGAAGCATTTATTCTGACTAATTGGCTCTTAGAATTTATTTTTAATTGGCTTGTCTCTGATCACTTCCAAGGTGACATGGGATATGTTCTTCACCAGAAAGACAGGAATGCCATCACTTATTCACTGTGGTGGAAACATTGTGCATAATTATTCACCTCGCTGATCAGCATTTTTGAACACATCAGAATTATGATTTATATTTTTGTATGTTCTACTAGAATGGTAGCAGGTATACCACAACACAGACATGCATAAATATTCTGTTACCTTGTCCTTCCCAGTTGCAGAGTTTCTCAGGTCTAGATGTGATTTTTAAGACCTGCAAATCAATGCACAGCTAAATATATTAAATCCCCTGGATTTAATATGGATTTTAATGCTTCTGGGTCTGGCATCAGGCTTTCCCCTGCAATGTAGAGAATATTACTTAGCTCTGTTGCCAGTTCCAGAAGGCAATTCAGGCAGATCCACAGCCCAAATAAGGCAAGTCATTTGGATCTAAGTAGATTTAGAGATGCTGAAATAAATGAAATGGACACCCTGACCCTGAACCTTTGTGGTGACATCTAATTGCAGCTCAGGCTTAGTCACATCCATATGATTTTGCTCTCCTGCAGCATTTTCTATAGAGATCAGTTCCCATAGAGGAAATGGCAGCTTTAGAAGATGAACTCTAGCATGATGTCTCTGCTAAGCTTCCTCCCCTCCTTGAAATCCAACCCTCCCTAAATGCTGTCATCAGAGTTGGTGACCCCAAATGTTACAACTGTTGCAGATAAATCTAGTATTGAGGTTGATAGGCCAGGAAGAGGCCATCAGATTCTACCCACCTCCCTGGATCAAACTCGACCCACCTCTCTGCCAACTTTCTGTGGATTCATTTTGAGCCACAGGTACTGGAGAAAGATGTGGTATGCTTTGAAAACACAGTTGCAATTTATTGATTACAGGATATAGCCTATTGAGAAACAGAAACTACATTCACATGCTCACATCCACACACACTGCCTCTCAAATACTTACACATACTTACAGTGACCTGTTTTATCCCAGCATGTAACCAGCTGCTGAAGTTTGAGATATTTACAATTCCTTACAATTCCTTTTTATATACAAATAAGACTGATTCACATCTTATCTCTTTCCAAGATATACATGTAAGAATGTTGAAGTGTGATGTAAAGATGTAGCCTGTGAATGAGACGACTGTATCTGTAAACAAGTTTTTTTTAGAGATACACTTATCAGAGATTCAGAATTAACTCCATCACCTTTTCAATTGGGTATTAAAAATGAACTTCAGTTCCCTGCCACCTAACATTTGGAGTGACCTATAATGCTTTTTGAAACATTAAGGTGCTGTCAGTTTGCAATGGCAATACTTCATTTGCTGCAGTGTCTGAAGGGACACTGAGATTTCTGTAGAAGTTTCCCAATCAAATCCCATTTTGACAAAAAGGTCAATCACAGAGGCTTTATGAGTACTTAAATTTCATTGGAAGTTCTTATTGTTGAGAAGGTAAGACCGACAGAGAGAGACACGCACACACATTGAAACGGGCAGAGGAAAATATGCTTTTTCTAATTTAGTGCAAACAGGCTATATTAGAAAGGTTTATCTTCCCAGTTTTCATTTGAAATGTTAGAAAATGGAACATTGATTTGGATATTTGGAGCTCACTAATTAAATGCAACATTGACATTTTAGCTATTGCTCAAAATGCCCCAGGAAAAGAACCTAAAATGGACATTTGTAAGCATTTGATGAACTAGATTTCTTTTTAAAATCTCTCTTTTAGTTACAGTTTACCTCAAGTAAATATTTAGCAATATCTGATTTTGATTGCTCTGCATGTTTCTAAATCTAACTGGTGTCAGCTGAGCTTTGGTTATTCTGTGAGCCCATGTTTTCATAAAATCAGCAGCATTTGACGGTTTTAACTATGGCCCCTTCCGCACACGCAAAATAATGCGTTTTCAAACCACTTTCACAACTGTTTTCAAGTGGATTTTGCCATTCCGCACAGCTTCAAAGAGCACTGAAAGCAGTTTGAAAGTGCATTATTCTGCATGTGCGGAATGAGCCAATGTTAGGTTGGAGATCTTTGATTCAGTTCCCTAATGCAGTTAAGGAAGCTGTTGGATACACCGTAGGATAAATGTTATAACCTGGTCCCTGTAAAATAGCCACTTTGTGGATATTAAGGACAAGGTTTAATTTAGAGCATGAATTATAATCCAGCCTCAATTATAGAAGCTGCCTTAAGGTCTTGTAAATAATCAAATCACAAATGAAAAAATAAGTTATATAAATATAAAGATGGTTTCTATGGACTTTTCAGTCATAGACTAATACTGATATGTAAGACACACAGATGGATATATTTTACAGTGGACACTGATAGATGTACTTAAGAGTTATGTATAACCCAATCCCTAATGATAAGACGTTGAAGACATTAATAGGCACATTTTAGCATGGTTTTCATGATCTAGCCCCATGTAGTAAGTGTTTAGAATAAGGATGTTATGGGTATACTTCAGAGTAATTTTACAACTCAGTCCCTATGTAGAAACCATACTGAGTAATTTGTTGGACATTTCATTTGGTTATAGTTTATATTTATAACCTAGTTGAGGAACCATTTGGTGGACTTTGAGGACAAGGTTTATCTTAGAAACTTGTTTGTCTGTCTGTCTATAACCCAGTCTCAACTAAATAAGTTATATTAAGACCGGCCACTTTAAAGATTAAGCACTCACATTGATAATGCTAATTGTTAAGTAGTCCATGGGACACACCTGTTGAATCTCTTGTCTTTTAATATTACTTAGCAAGGCTTCTAGGATGCCATTTTGAGCACACTAGTGCATAGAGTGTTCCTGGAAGCCAGTTCTACAAATAAAAAAGAGAATAGAAGGCTGACCTTTGGTTTCCATAAATACAGTAAGCTCTTGGGGTAAACTGCTCAAAATGTGATCTGGTTAAAATGTTTAGAATTGTTACCATGAATTTGCAAAAAAACCTCCATAGATCATGACACTGAAGAAGATTCTTTGTCCCTGGAACAATATTCATACTCAAATAGAAAAGGTTCTTGGTTTTAAATTTGAAAAGAAAGCAATTCTGGGTCCTTTGTTTGCAGTGGAAACTGTACCTTAAAAATATATGCATCTGTTATGTCCTTTGTTCACAGCAGCCAGAATCGTACTAGTGAAACACTGGAAAACGGAACAGCTTCCAACTGTGGAAAAATGGCAAGATAAAGTGCAACAGCTGTATATAATGGACAGATTATCGTACCAGATTAAAATGTTACCATCTGATAGTTATGTTCAGAATTGGCAATTATGGTCCAATTATATTTCAACAGGTTATGATGTAAATATAGCTCCAGTGAAATATTAACTGTTAGTTTTAAGTTGATTTATTTCTTTTTTAATTTATTGGTAAAACAAATCTATAATGACAAAACTGTTATAGTCAAATCTTATAAACTTGGTTTGCCTAATTTTGATAGGGAAAAAGAATTATTTGAGAATAATTAATTTAGTTCTGAGGACTATAGAGACACCTCTTTTACAGCCATCAGATTATAATCGAGTGGAAAGTAAAATGAACTGAAGGAGAAGTTTTGTAGCGGGTAAGGGATGGGGGGGGGCAGGGGAGGAAAGACACCAATACAACATAATTGGTTGATTTAAGGAGACATATGTCATCTATTGGTATGTATAGTTGTATTTTTTCTAATTTTAATTTTCTGTGTTTGGAATTTTTTCTGCAGATGTAATGTACAGATTTTTCTGCAGATGTAATATGTTGTAGTTGGAAAGTTAATTTTTAAAAAAGAAGATTCTTTGAAACAAAGAAAATAATGGGGATTCTGTCTGCCTAACATCAGCATGCCTGAACAAATTGATCTACTACAGCCTTACAAGTGATGCTTACTTCCAACTACTAGGAACAGAAAAATTCTTTCTTATACAACTATTGCTACAATAGGTTAAGAATATCATATATTGTTAAAAATTAAGATGTTTATTATAGTCTCAAGAATATTATATATAGTTAACAAATAAGATTTTGCTGTTTTTTATATGTAGCTTTAACTATACAAAAATGTTATCATTAAAGTGCACAAGGAAGTGTTTCCCATTTGATTTTCTAGCCTCAACACCATTTTGTTTTTTTGATATTTCTATATGTGCCCAGGTTGTCCTTAATTTTGGTATTCATAAAGTCAGCAGAGGGTTTAACAATGTGAGATAGGAGATCTGTGACTGAGCTTCCTGGTGTAGTTTTAGCCTTAGAAAAGAGCCAATGGGAATCTAGTTTTAATCAGGGTTGGAGGGAGGGTTAACCTGACAGAAATAAATACCCCCAACAGAGAAAAAGAATAGCTTCAATTTGAACTTGTAGCTGATATTCTGTATAAGATATGCTCAAGACAGTCCCAGTATGTGTAATTAAGAACAAAATTACAGCTTTGGACATGCTTATTAGGAAGTCCTAGTTCATCTCAGGAGGACAAATTAGAAGTAAACAGAAAGGTACTACAAAGGTACGGAGCCCTGTGGGGATAGAGTGGGCTAGAAATCAAAAAATAAAATAAATAAAATAAATGAAGTTGGTTGTTGTTCTGTACCACAGCCGACCATTGCTTTTTATCATCTGCGGCGGACACAGCAACTGGCCCCGTACCTCACACATTCTGACCTGGTCACAGTGATCCATGCAACAGTCACCTCCAGATTGGATTATTGCAACTCGCTCTATACTGGCCTGCCTTTGTCTGTGATCTGTGATCTGTAAACTTAAACTCGTTCAACATGTGGCAGCCAGGCTCCTTACTGGAACGTTGAGTCAGGACTGGATCACACCAGTCCTGTACCACCTGCACCGGCTGCCAATCGAGTACTGGATCATGTTCAAAGGGTTGGTTCTAACCTTCAAGGCTGTGAGTGGTCTTGGACCTGCATATCTGAGGGACCGCCTCTCCTCGTATTGCCCCACTAGGTCCCTCTATTCTTTGGAGGAAAACCTGTTGGAGGTCCCTGGCCCAAAAGATATCTGTCTGGCTTCCACGAGGACCAGGGGTTTTACGGCCCTGGCCCCCACTTGGTGGAATAAGCTCCCTAGGGAGATCAGGGCCCTGCAGGATTTACAAGATTTCTGCAGAGCCTTCAAGATGGAGTTATTCTGCCAGGCTTTTCCATCTGGCCAGCCAGATTGAATGCTGTTATTTGATTCCCATATCCCCATGTTCCCATGGTAATTTTGGCCTCCCATGGGTACAAAAATGGGGTGGGTTTTTGCCATCTGTTGTTGCCAGTGCTATTGATTTTATTGTACTACTGCTATGGTAGTTTTTATTATTTTGTTATTTGCTGCCCTCAGCTCTGCAGGGGACGATGGGATATAAATTGAAATATAAAATAAAAATAAATTCTGGAAATTAACACCCCTAGCCCATTTAGAATCAGAAAAAATATCAGGGGTGGAGACAGGAACCCCTTCTCTTCCAACATCACAGTGGTCTTGGCCAGAAACTGGCTCTTTTGGTGCAGTTGAAAGGAGTTCATGGCTGGGAAACAATTATTTAAAATGGAATCAGGTGTGCCCATCTTGTAGTATTTGACCATAAGAGTGAGAATGCATTTTTCTCACTACCCCCACCTCACCTAGATTTCCCCCCTCTCTGCTCTCATCAGACTTTTCACTATGCCAGCTACTAGGAGGCCATGGGCAGCTTTTCCACCAGAATTCAAGCCAGGATTTGAAACTGGTCAATCCTTTCCTGAGATTAATCTTGGTGACTTTTAAGTTTGGCTAATGTAACCCAATGCCATAATCAATGCTAACCAAAAAGGATGAATTTGAGAGGAAGATGGGGTAGGATGTGTGCACACAAGACAAAAGTCCATTCCCCCTCTCTTAACCATGGCAATACTGCTAATCTGAATTGGTCCACAACAATTTATTGAATGTCCAAACAAATGAACTATCAAAGATGACTTTATTTTGCATTCGGAAAGAATTTACGGAAGAATCAAACTAAATGAGTCATGTAATATCCTCACTGAGATACTCTGAGTCTTCTATGCAGAAAACCATTAGCTGGATCAGGGTCACTGTGCTGGGGTATGGGGATTAACTATTTCCACAACACCATACTTTCCAATCCAATGACATTTCTATTTCGCCACTGAGGAAACTATATGAGAGTCACAGCAAACAGTGACTTGTAGGTAGGGACAGAAAGGATTACCGGTAGTATGACAAACCATTCTAAGGAATATCTTTAAAAGAAATCTTAATATGATGGTTTAAGACCTCACACCAAATGATTCATGTAACTTGGGCCCCTTCTGGAAATGCAGAATAGTGCACTTTTTACCAGATAAATAGGCCACACTTAGCTGAACTGTTTAGTATGATATAGTCCATTGTGTTTGATGAGTGTTCCCACCGCTGAGGGGTGAATGCATAAAGAACTGTCTTAAATGACACCGTGTGATCCTAAATAGAACTATACCCTTCTAAATCCATTAAGAAGATGTAACTTGGTTTCGGATTGCATAGCATCATCTGAATCAGCTATTCATCTTCTTGTTTATTCTAAAATATTTATCCTGACTTTTCAAGGTGCTATATGAAATAAATCTACAACATCTGTAGAATTATGGTTGTGTAAACCCTAATCTTAAATCTGAAGTATGGAATAGCTTTCTGCGGAGCCTTTAGAAGATTTTATATGTGAAGTGAACATATTTCTAAAAGAAAACTTAGTTGTGGGGGTCATAATAATATCATCTTGGGAGTACTTAAAATCCATGATAATTGTGGGAAATGATGTGTGTTGGTGTTCTCTTGTCAAGAGGATGAGTAGTTATTTCAGTTTTTGATTTTGCTTATCTATAACTCTCTCCCTCCATGCCCCAATCCCTGTTGAGTAATCATTTTTGAGGATTAAATGTAGGTTACTTAAAATGTATTGGAGGAACTTGCAGTTAATACATGAGTTGTTCAGCCAGCCATCCTGCTAGGCTTGTATTTAGAGAGGTATTTGCTATGCACCCATCTAGCCTTGTCGGTCTGTACTTACCATACTTTCACCTCATTGAGCCAATACAACTGGATAAAGAATGCTGGAATGAGCCCTTCAGAGACGTCTCCCTATCAGGCATTAAAGAGGATAAAACCTGTTGAACTAGAAAAGTTAAATGTAATGATGTTAACTGTTTCCTAGAATTCAGAAATATATGGAAATTAAAAGATTGAACGCACGGGCTAATACTAGGAAAAGAAGCACACTGATGTGTTTGAATGAATTTATCCTGCATGACTCACTATTATATTATCATTGGCACAGGAGTTCTTGGAGCTGCAGTCTTTCAGTGTAAGTTTGGCAAAATGTGTTTGCATACATATGCACCATGCTGCTGAATGACAGAGCAGACCTAACTTTTATTTAGTTATTCAGAGTCGAATAACTTCTATTAGATTGAACACAAATAAGCATTGAATAAAAGGCGTTTTAGAGTTTCTAAATATGATAGTTATGGCATTGCTGCAGGAACACAGAATCAATAATGCTCACTCATCAAATACCATTCTGAAAATGTTAGATTACATAGTTTCTTATTAAATTTGTAGAAAATGCGACCTTATAGCAAAAATAAATACAATAAAAACGTCTTTCAGTTTTTGAGGTCCCCCTTCCGCATTTTTTAGTTGACTGAGTGACATTCAGCTCTGCAGAAGGAAAAAGACACTGAGACATTTTAATCAAGATGACAGGAAGGAAATGATATAATTTTGTCATGGTGAATAAGCCATTCTTTCTGATTGTATAGACTATCTGATCATGTGGGTATAAGAACTGTACAATGTGATTCAAGCAGAAGACTCTCAAAATGTTAAGCACAGGTTGCAGCTATATCTGGGGCAAAGTTTCTGTGTTTTGCAGTGAAATCATGGGCTGAGATAATGTCCAGTGCATAATTTGTTCAAATTTTAACGTTTTAACTGTTGTATATTTTAGGGCAAATGATGTGTGCTGTGATTTTATGAAGATAATTTATTTTATATTAGTGTTTTAATTTGTTTTTACTGTGCTTGCAAATAGTCTGTGGGTTGTAATAAAGACTGACTGACTAACTGACAGATTCTTAAGTATTTTCAGCATTCAAAAAATCTTAAATAAGGCAGAATTAGACATTAAAGTGGCTTTGAAGGAAGCAGAGTGAGGAGCCTCAGAGTTGCTGATAGATCCAAAGAGGCTGTGCATCTCTGAGCCCAGCTGTCGTGACAGTGGCAGGGAGCGTAGGCTCTCCAGCCAGCTCCTTCTACACCACTCATGAGGACCAAGCCCAGCTCAGACACAGTCAGCTCCCGTCACTGATGCAGCTTTCTGAGTCTGAAATAAGCAATGATAACCCTAGATGACCTTGGAGGTCCCTTCCAGTTCTGAGATTCAATAAAAATCTCTGAGGCGTTTCCAAAAGTACCGGATTTGACTTTGGCTTGTTCCTGAGAGCCAGCGTCCTTCCCACCCTAGACTCTTCATGATCAACACCTGAAATGTTAAAACCTTTGCAAAAGAGGGGGAAGGGCCCATAGCAATGCTAGAGCATCTGCTTTGCCTGCAGAAGGTCCCAGATTCTGGATCTACAGCAAAAGAGGATCAGAGGGTTATTAATGCAGAAAACCTCTGTTTGAGATCCTAGAGAGCTGTTGCCAGTTGGAGTAGACAATAGATACCTGGATGGACCAATCATTTGGCTCATGGCAGCTTCATGTGTGTGTCAGCTTTTGATTTTTTTAAATTAACTGTTGTATAGTTGCGAAGAGCACCTGTAATCTGGGGAACCAGGCTCAATTCCCTGTTCCTCCACATAAAGCCTGCTGAGTGACCTTGGGCCAGCCGCAGGCCTCACAGAACTCTCTCAGCCCATGCAAAGGCAGGCAATGACAAACCACCGCCTTGAAACCTTTACAAAGTCTCTTTAAGTTTGCTGTGTACTTTTCACCCCCACCAACATTGTACCAACAAGTCATAATCATCCCTTTTATATACCACAAGTCAAATATGCAAAATATTTCATATCTGTTGTCTCAGAATCCTTTAATACTGCATTGGAAGATAGGGCTGGTACAAAATGAATAATTACTTGCCTTAGTTCTCTGCTTCAGACGGCAGATGTTTTTCACCTAGCTAAGTTGGTTACCTGCATTGCAGTTTGACAGGCAAGCAGTGGAGATGAACGGACGAGAGATGTTTATAGTGGCTTCATGAAAAGAAGCAAGAATCAGAGAGTGTGGCAACAGGACAGGACAAAAGTCTGGATGGGTAGAACCCAGTCAGCATGGGGCTGTCCAGTCTGATTTACAAACTGGCTTTACAGTGTGTGGGACTAGCAGAGGGTTGTACTTTAACTGTATTTTATAGGGAACTGATGGTTCCATCCTTCCTGTTACCAGAGAAAGAGTCCACTTTCTGCCAAGCCATGCAGTTTCCATTCTCTTGTTTCAAAAAGGACTTGCAGGATATTATGAGCAGTTCCTAGGAATAAACACAATGTCATGTAGACATGGTGGGCCAAGAATAGTGAGATAAAATGAGCCACCTAGCCCTGGGACACCACTTTTGTCAGTCAAACAAGTTTTTTTTTTTGAAGTTTTGTCATATGAATGGGGAAAACTGCAGTTCCCATGATGCAGTTCAAGAATGAACTTTCATAAATTTATCCAGGTCCACCAGATTTATCGCTGCGCAGCCAACAAACACCAGCCCACCCAATCTCCCGCCCACCCTCCCCTCACCCCAAAGAAGAGGCAGGGTATTTTCCAATCAGAGGACATTATGAAATGCTAAACTACACTGCGACGGACCCCTTCTGAAGATGCCAGCCACAGATGCAGACAAAACGTCAGGAGAGAATGCTAGAACATGGCCATACAGCTTGGAAACCACACAGCACCCCAGTGATTCTGGCCATGAAAGCCTTTGACAATACAGTAAACAATATGTCTTGAGACAGACCTGCAGTGCCTTGCACACACTAATCCAGAAGCATGGCAGGTGAAGTAGTCTCCAATTCGTATAGTACTGAAGCCGGTAGGGTTAATGGGTTATAACTAGTAGCTGTCTCAGTCTTGGCATCAAAAAGATGCAAAGGGAAGAAAGATGTAGAGTTCTAAAGTACATTTGTGACCTTGTAATCAGCTCGTTTTGACAGCACTGAGTTAAATAGCCTTATAGTAGCATAAGGGCTCTTCCCTCTGATTACAGGAGTGGCCATTATTACTTCAAACAACATTGGATGTAATTGCAAATATTCTGGATTATTGATATATTTGCAAATGTAGAAAGGATTTGCCGTTTTTATATGAATGAATAAGACCCTTCATTAGCTCTGTTTACCAAAATGAATAGCTCAGAATTTAGATTGCACATAGTGGATTTCTGTGTTAGTGGGAATACTGGTAGGATTAGTTGTTGTTTTTTTTGAAAAAGTGTGAAAAGGGAGAGGCAATAACCTTCCATTGCATAAAGGCGACCTCTGTTTCATTCACTTCTCTTTGGCATTCACTCCTGTTTAATTGAAGCTAGTGGGAACTGAGCCACTGGTACCAGTGAAACCATCTGTAAGTGTGAAGAGAGAAATAAAACCATGCAGTTTCAGAAATGGTGTCTGTTCTTATTTTAATTTTTGAAATTGTTTCCCATAAGAAGATTTCCTATGGAACATTGGACTTCTTAGAATCATCTCCGTTGCTTAATACGTGCCATCACAATTTCAATTTCTCTCACTGCGATAAAACATGTGCTCACTTGGGAATATGTGTGTAGTTTAATTTGGTGGGCTAACTCCCAGAAAATCCACAGGACTGGGTTGTTAGAGAGCAAATGAAATGACCAAGTTTATATTCAGCATATAATGGACAGGGCCTCCGATTTGCTGATGCAGACTTGGAAACAATAAACTTGGAGCTATTTTATGAGGGAGCTTGAAATACCAAATGTCACATTCAGTTTAAATAGTCATTTCTCCCAAAAGGAACTTTGCAGTTTGACCTTTTGATTTAATTTCAATGGACTGTCCTGCCATGAGGTTTTCCAAACTAACATACCACCATCTGTTGGTGTATTTTGTATTTCCTGTGTAAATATATTTAGTCTCTTTTAATAACAAAACAGGAGAAGCCATTTCAGTTACGCTGGTAATATGCACAGTTCAAAAAATATTTCATGTGATTTCATCAGTGTGCGAGTTGCCTATTTTCAGACTCAAGTTTGCATCAGCATTTATATTTGCAGTTTTACTGCTGCTTCTCCCTGTGCAAACAATGAAGAAATTTGTACACAGATTATCCAGCTAATTCTGTCCTTTTAGATATTATTATAGCAAGAGATGCTCCCCTGCAGTTTTTGAATGGATTCTTGTGGCTGGTGTGTAAGTATAGTGGGGATGTATTTCTATGACTAAGAAGTCCTACTTTTAAATTCAGCAGAAGTCATTTTCTTTGCAAAGGAAATCCTGTTAAGGGAAAGGGTGGTAATACCTTACAAGGTGACTTCCTTAGTGTACAGGATGTAAAATAGATTAAATGATAAAGAAAAGGTGACTCTTAAATTGCTTCACTTTTGATTTCACTTTCAGCCTATTAACTTCCTGATAAAGCTACTAACATGGTTATCTTGAAGCCTCAGGCCTAGCCTAGGACTGCCAACCTCCAGGTGGAGCGTGAAGATTTACCAAAAATATAACTATCTTCAGACTGCAGTGGTTGGTACCCCTGGAGAAAATAGCTTCCTTGAAACATGGACTGTATGGCATTATACCCACTGGGAACCTCTCCAAGTACTACCTCAAAATATCCAGAACATTTCCCAATCTGGTACTGGAAACCCTACCTTAGTACATGCTAATGTATAGGGTTTCCAGCCTCCAGGTGGTCGCTGGAGATCTCCTGGAATTAAAACAGATCTGCAGGTGACAGAAATCAGTTCTTCTGGAGAAAATGGCCACTGTGGAAGGTGAGTTCTCTGGCATTACACCCATTGAAGCCCCTCTCCCTACCCCTTCATATCTCCCAAGTATTTCCCAACCCAGAACTGCCAATCCTACTAATGTCGCAAGTCTTAGTAAGGATAAAGTAAGGTTTTTCTGGAGCAGTCCATTTGTTTTAAGATAGGGAATATCATTACCTGTGGCAATGTACTGTGATCAACCAAATTACTGACATTGCAGAAATGCTTATTCAAAATTTAAAAATCAGGGCAAAGTGTCCTTAAGAAGGGATGGCGTTGTTCCAGTCACGTGGTATCAGTGCTTGCATATCACAGGGGATGTCTATATTTGATGTTTGTTTCACTTCTGTACAGATCTAGCAGTCCTTTTACTCTGTTGAAAATTAACATTTCAAGTGGAATATGACAGGGATCTCACACTCTAATTGTGAGGGTCACACTGATTAACATGGCATCAGCTCATTTGACATGACAGCCTATAGTTATGCAGCATGATGGTCAAAGGGCAAACCCCAAAGGTCCAAGACTTTAGATATTAAAGACGATGTGGTGTTAAGAAGCCTTCGTCATACTAGCAAATTACATGAGATGTGTGTGAGTGAAGGCCTTTCCCCCTCAGACTTGTGACTATTTGAAGTTAATTAGGTCAGGCTGTGTATGGAAGAAATTTGCCTTGCTTTAAACCAGACAGACAAATAATCATTGAATGGAAAATTGTGGAAGTACCATGCTACCAAAGCAGGGAGAAGCAGGAGGATTTATTATGGTTCATGTTGTGCTGCTTCTCCACAGTTCTGTGGTAACAGCAGCAGCTTTTCTCCCTATTAGAGGCAAAGCTTTAAGTCTACTGATGAAAAAGAACGTTAGCTTATAGATAGACTCCATATCATCATTACAGAGCATAAGCTTGTATTCTGTCTATTTGCTGTCTTGATTATGTCCATCATTCACTATCCAGGGCAAGCAGTTAGCCACTGTGTGAAACAGGCTGCTAGAGTAGATGGGCCACTGTTCTGATAGGTGTTCTTATGTTCTTAATCAATTAGTTTGTTCCATTCACCCATTGATAACCAATGAGAAGATGAAAGCAAACGGTAACTCTGATAGATTCATTCTGCTAGCTAAACAGAGTGATACTTGTTCCTGCTTAGTTTATTGCCCGGCCCCCTTCACTAGGGAAAGATAGATAGTATGAGGATGACATGCAGGAGAATTAGCTAAAAATAAGTCTATGGAATGCTGAGGTGATAGAGTGAAGTGTGCCACTTCAGACTACAAGTGGCGGATTCTGGATTTGAGTGTTCCTTTGCAAACTGCTTTGAATGGAAAACAAGACCAACAAGGAAAAAATATCATCCTCTCTACTTGCCCTACTCGTTTTCTATTTGTAGGGCATTTTGACAGAGTGAAACAGTGCAAAATGGGATCCTTCATAGATCTCTTACAGCAGTCTGAAATGGTGACGTCCATTTTACTACTTCAAAATTCTACCCGCACTTGAAAACCAGGTCTGATCAGGCAGGTGCAGAAAAAACAGAAGAGTATAATTCAGAGATAGTAGGATGAAGTGAACCACTTCAGATGGCAGAATCACACTTCGAATATTTCCCAATGTGAAATACTTTTCTGGTGCGGTTGGAGAGTCAGACTAGGAACTGGAAAACCTAGGTTTGAATCCAGACTTCGCCAAGATAGTGCTAGTCGATCTTGTGTCAGTCATTCTCTGTCAGCCTAACCTATCTCAAAGGGTAGTGGTTGTGACAATAAAATGGAGGAAGGAATGAGGTTGTAAGCCACTTTGGGTCCCAGTGAGAGATAAAAGTGAGGTATTTATTGTACCAGAACAGGGCAAGGGTTTGAAAAGAACCTTTGTCTTGGTGTGTTAATCCTTTTCCTTTTAAAAGAATTCTATGCACCTTCAATCTGAAATGATATACTCCAGATTGGCAACCTTGGATTCTACCTCATTCTACTATATGTATAGACTAAGTTTGTACTGTATGTATAGGCTAGGCCCAAGGGATGAACAGAAAATTGAGAACTGTTTATTTTCCATTAATTTTTTTCTGAAATGTCCCTCTACTCCTTTTAAAAACATTTTTGCCATTCTTTTCTGATATTTCTGTGATTTCATTCCAGCATTCAAATCCTTTCCCATAAATACTACTATTTTGACATATTTTATTCAAGTGTTATTCCTGGGGGATATTACAGTAGTTACATGGGGAATATTTGAGCAGATTGCTACTGAAATCTGCTGAGCTTCTAACAATTATCACTTAATATTGATTTAGCAGTAACAGTGTGCTTAGCCATGTATAGACTAGACACTTTGGTAGTAGCTAATAGGCATGAGGCCCTCTAGTAAAGTATTCCATCCATCCTTCAAGAGGTAGGGTCATTTCCAGAGACACTTTTGAGATATGCCTTTCTTTAATTTATGTGTATATTACTTATTCCTCTTCCTTCTTCACACTAACAGCATTTCTCTTTGATTTTCCTTTCTTCCCAGCAGTGTGTTGGTACATGCTGATATAGCTTATTTCCTAGTAGAGTTTAACAATGCAAACATTTAATGGACTTAGAAATGTGTAAATCCATTTAGGATTGTACTGAGGCAGCCCAACTCAGAGGGGGGTGGAAGCAGCTTCTGAACCTGGCATGGGAATGTGCTGGCATGTTTGCCCACCCTGCTGTTGTGTGGTGCCTACGCCAGCAGGGAAGGCAAATGAAGATGTCTCTAGCCCCAGAGCTGCCCCAGTCTAAACATGGACACCAGCGCATTCCCGGGGGTGGAGCCGACTTTTCAGCCCAGGAACTCCCCTGGCACAGGTTGATGACTTACACCATGATAACACATGATGTGAGTAATTTCCTATGGAGTGTTCTGGGCACAGTGTGGGTGTTTTGCCCTGTTGCTTGCTATGCCACCCAGAGCTCCATTGGAAGCAGCACAGTACCACCTTGCAGTGCCATCTTCGACCCTCAAAGTGCCCCCTCCCTGATCTGGATTGTGATGTGAGTCTACTAGGAAATGAGAGACCAAAGAAAAATCTGCAAGTGAGAACTCTTCCCAGTGACCATGGATGTGCAAACAAGGATCCGTAACTCCACGAATATCTAAACAATAAAGATTTTTCTTTCCTGTTGACTACAAGACTAAATAGGGTTGCCAACTAGAGCCTTCTCTTAGTGGAAAGAAAAATGGAAAGGGTGAGCGATACTGCAGCATTACTCTTGGATGTATCTGGAAGTGATGTCATGATTCTTTAAGAATTCTGAGTGTGTTGTGATGTCACTTCCAGATTGGGTTGTCAACTATTGTCAATAATGCTGACAGTCCTTGAAGCTGTGAAACCTATCACTTGCCCTCTTGATCTGTGCCCCTCATGGCTGGTGATGGCCAGTTGTGAGGTGCTACAGAGCTCCCTACTGGATATTGTCAATCTCTCCCTTGGCAGGGACTTTTCCTGGGGAGATTGAAACAGGCATTAGTACTCTTCTGCTCTTAACGAAGCCAACTTCAGATCCTATGGATCTGGCCAACTACCGCCCTGTTTTAAATCTGTCATTTCTTGGTAAGATAGTTGAGAGAGCAGTTGCAGAACAACTGCAGGTGTTTCTGGAGAACTCATCAGTTCTGGATCCCTTCCAGTCCAGCTTTGACTTTGACCTTTCGACGCATTACCTTGCTGATGCTGGGATTTGGGGAACAGCCTTAAAGTGGCTGGTCTCATTTCTCCAGGAAAGAGGACAGCAGATGATGCTCGGGGGGTGGGGGTGGGGGATGTCCCAGTGGCATCCACTTGTTTGTGGGGTGCCACAGGGAGCTATATTTTCCCCATAAAAGTGGGATATAAATGAGGTAAATGAATACATTCATATATTCACATTATATTTAATATATTTAAGATTTCAGGGGTTTCCTCACTCAGACATTCCGAGTCTGATCTAAAAGCTTGCTCAAAAACCAGACAAGAAAGTTTTATAAGATGTTCAAACTGAAGTTTGTCAGGCAAGGTTTTAATGTTGGTGTCATCAAAACATTTTAGCTGTTCGCTGAAGAGAATAATTCTCCATGCTTGTCCTTATAGCGCAATTGCTGTCCTTACAAAAGCAATTGTGAAGGAACCAAAATCCTTTCTTCAGGTCATGAACTTAACATGAATTACATTTGTGGAAAGGGGATGGGAAACTGGAGTTTTCCTACTAAGCTGTTCTTTCAGCCAGTTAAAAAGGACATAGGAGAGAACCTGCTAAATGGTGTGTGAACTGGATTGAAGACTAGATGAGAATACCTAGAACAGGGGCACACTCTGTACAATAGCTAAAATTTGTATTCTAGTTAAAATTTTCAATGTCATCTACTCTGGGATTAATTTATATTGTAGCCTTGTGCTAACTCTGAATAAGTAGGACATAGGCTTATTCCGCACATGCAGAATAATGCACTTTCAAACTGCTTTCAGTGCTCTTTGAAGCTGTGCGGAATGGCAAAATCCACTTGCAAACAGTTGTGAAAGTGGTTTGAAAATGCATTATTTTGCGTGTGCGGAAGGGGCCATATATTAACATGTAATTTGAAAGCTGACTCAGGTATACCAAATCAAAATATGCTGGTGCAGATAAATTGGAGATTATTGATTTGCTTTCCTATATGGATAATTTGTTTGAGTAAAAAAAATCTAGCTTAGTCAGCGCCATTGCAAATTCAGATACACCACTATAGAAAGTTCCCGTTCTCCTTGATCAAGGATGAACTCCAGCTTTTCTCATATAGTTGGAGTTGGGGATAGCGGCATGGAATGGTCCTGACAGCCACACGGCACTTTACGACAGCATAATTTGGCAATGATCCTCTGCTATCTTTATAAATTCTGTGTTTAGTAAGAGGTCTGGGGTTTGTCCTTGCCACACTGTGCTAAGTTTGCCAGGTTCCCTGGCCACTGGTGGAGGATGGGGGGTAGGGGTACCAGGGGATGAAACCTGGGGACCTCACTGGGTTACAGTCCCATAGAATCCACCTTCCAACACCAGCAATGGGAAAATAACCATGTTGCTAGATTTCGATGTTACTGTTAAGGTTCAAATGTTGTTGGAATTGTACAGGATGAAACCAAAAGTATTGTCAAATCACGGTGTCTTTAAAATATAACTGTTTTTGGGTAAAGACTCTGGAATAGTCTAGAAACTAATGGATAGTTTGGAAGGGTGATTCAAAAATAAATTAAAAGATGCGATGGGACTTAAAGTTTGTTAATGTTGCTAGCAACATCATATTTTGCAATCATATTTTACCTGTTTTTAAAATCTCTGTTGACAGCCCTGAATGGCAGCAAGCTTGCTCATCAGCAATCAGTCTTTCACTATAAAGAGAACCTTGGATTTCTGTTTGGGTTATAAAACAACACACAAACATATTTAAATGGGTACTGAAAAGCAGTCAGTATCCAAATGATGGTCCTGAGCAGGCCACATTCATATCTGAAGGTTTAGTTTGCATATGACTGCAGAGAAATAAAGAAAACCTTTTAAAATATGCTCTGTTGAAATAATGGACTTGTAAGCACTCATTTGCATTTTTGATTTTTGATTTCACAAGGGTTTAAACATATACCAGTTTGTTTCTCTTCCAGTTGAATTGAAAGGTTAATTGTGTAAATATTAGGAGACTGAAGACTACTACCCTTTACTTATATAAAATCTGGTTGTCACTGTAGGTGTGGTTACAAAAGTACGGCTATCTTCCACCAACTGACCCCAGAATGTCGGTGTTGCGCACTGCGGAGACAATGAAATCGGCAATAGCTGCTATGCAGCAGTTCTATGGCATTAACATGACGGGAAGAGTGGACAGGAACACAATTGAGTAAGTAAACATTACCAAGCCATGCTTTGACTGTTAAACTTTAGGAGTTTAAAGAGGAACCGGAAATGTAAGACATATCCGTAGTGTGGATATGAGCAAGAAAAATTCTTATACCAGAAATACAATCTGTATAGAATACAAAGAAAGCTCGAAAAGAGAATGCATTTTATGAGAACAGAGAAGCAAAGACTTGAAACTGATTTGCAGAATTGATATTGAAATAATTTTGGTCTTGTTCAAAATCAGAAGGCAAGAAAGCCACTATTAAATGAAAAGTCCTCCAGGTGTTCGGAAAAACAAGTGTTCAAGATGAATGGCAAGGATCTGAAAGGTTATTAATTAGAGTGATGATGGACCAGTATGCAAGCAACATACTGTATAGAAAATGTTTGTAAAGGTGACCTCCGAGACAAGCAACAGAAATTATTTGGAATGCCCCAGGCTTCACCCTTTCCCAAGTCTCATGGCACATGAAGCGGGTACAAAGAAGGTGTTTACTTTGCTGTTTATTTTATACTAGTATATGGAGATGGTCAGAAACAACAACATGTTATTGCTACTTGTGAGCATTTCCAAACCTCACTGCAAAATGGAACTGATTGGTCCTTTATGTTGTTATCTGTATGTGCCAGAAGGGCTGACTGTCAGTCCTCCTCCCACCACGTACAGAAGGTGAGAATATTTCCCCCTTCAGTATTCTGCAGTGTGCAGAGAACATGTCAAGGAGGAGGATTTCACTGGGTGGCCAGGGGTGTTCAACTCTGACCCTCCAGATGTTAATGAAGTACGATTCCCATCACCCCCTACCGGCATGTTGTTGGACACCCCCAGTGGTGGGATTCAGCAGGTTTGCACACCGGTTGTTAAAATGGTGCTTGTAAACAATCAGTTGTTAAATTATTTGAATTCCCACCACCAGAACCGGTTGTTAAATTGTTTGAATCCCACCACTGGACACCCCTGATCTAGGTAGTTGTTTCTAAGAGTCAAAAATTTGGTCCTTTTTGACAAGCTGTGTAAATTGGATAATTCTCCAGCAGCTATAATTTGGATATGCCTGAACTTTTAAGTGTAGGGAACAATTTATTTGATTTACAATCTGGAAAAATCAGCAGATCTGAAATGTCAGTATATTAATGAGACCAAAAAGGTTTATTTCCGATTTTTTGGGGTAAAATTTTTGGTAAATTTACAAGATGTATTTTTTCCTAATTTTTCGTACAGTGTTTGCAAAGAGAATCCCTGCATTTTGCAAAGAAGCAGAAAGTATATTATATATTATATTATGTATCTGAAAATTATATATCTGAAAAAATTATATATCTAAAAAAATCTTACATCTGTATTAAAAAAAATCTGTAATATGTAGGGTTGCTAGTTCTAAGTTGGGAAGTACCTGGAGATTTTGAGGGTGGAGCCTGAGGAGGGCAGGTTTAGGGAGTAGAGATACTACAGTGGGGTCTAATGCCTAATAGAATCCAACTTCCAAAGTGGTCATTTTCTCCAGCTGAACTGATCTCTTCTGCCTGGAGATCAACTGTAATTCCAGGAGATCTCCAACCACCACCTGGAGGTGGCTATCCCTTGCTACATGTTTTAGAGAAATTAGCGGTATCATTCTTGTCTTTAGGCCAGAAAACAAGAGAATAACAATTGAAGAATTGCCTCTCCTTGATTTGGCACTGGAAACCTTCCTTCTCCTTTGATAAGTTAGGAGTAGTGGCTCAAAAACATTCTCCTCTGTAGCGCAGAGTATCACACACATTCCATTTTCTTTTGTTATGGAAAGGGTGGATATGGAATCATCCACCACAATCTTCCTACCCCTGGCTCATGCAGATTTGCAGCTTTACATGGCTAAAGTTGTAGAGAAGAGGATGAAGTACAGGTGAAAGGCAATTTGGTGTTTTTTGCTCTCCTTTCCCCCCATTTTTCTTTTTGCTTCTCGGTTTCTTTCCATTCCTGTGTTGTCTGCTACATTATCAGATTTAGACAGTCCCATGTCCCTTGGGCATACACTTTTCTATATTACAGAAATGCATAGCATGTTGATGGCACTTTACAAATACTGTATTTACATAGAAGGAAAGCGAAATTTTTTCCCAGGTGTGCTATCAAGAAAAAGAAGATATCATTTTACAGTCAAATACACATAAGTACAGCAATAAAAAAAACAACTTTCTACATATAACGTGTTTTCTCCATTTCAAGTCAATATGGTGTGCAGTTACATAACTGACAGGGCGGAGGTTATGCTCACTGGTTTCTGGAGAATTTAAATATATGCACTTATTCTCAGACTTGTAGTCTAACAGCCCCATCTAAGAGCTGGGTGCCCAACCCCAGCACTGCAACCACACCTGGCCACTGCCCTCAAGGGTGGCATAAGGAGGCTTTGCAAGCTTGGAAGTCTCCTCACCACTGAGAAGCCCCCATTGAGTTTAACAGGCTTACGCTACCCAAAAGGGTGGTGTAAGACTGTTTACCTGTCTGCTGGTGTGACTCGACAAATGACCAGGAGAGGAGCCAATGCTTCCCTGGCCCTGCCCCTGGCCTGCCTCCACTGTCCTGATGGAGGGAGTACTGGGATGCTGGCGCTGTGTTTGGCACTGCGTTCCAGCACTGCGGAGGGCTGCAGCAACTGGAGGGATTGTCCCTCTGCCGCAGGGATGGCCAATCCACTGGAGCAGCCACATACCACTCCCGTGGGTGGATTTCTCCCCTGGAGGGGGCTCTAAGGCTGCCAAACCCTGAATGAATGCTTTAGAGGAAGTTCCATTTAGCTCACTAAATGCTAAACATAATACTGTAATCCACATCCAGTGACAAACCAACATGGCTGTTATTGCACATTAATCCCATCACCCTAAGAATAAACTTTCCAAGGATCACAAAGGACTGCTGGCAGGAGGAAAAGATAGGGTTGCCATTCTGGGCATAACCACCAGTGGAAGATAAGGAGCAGCGACATGAGGTAGCATGACATGTGTACCACTATGGCACTTTCAACACTGGAAAAGATGCAGAGTAGTTCTAGGAATTGCCAAAGTTCCTGACAATTCCAGTATTCCTGGCTATTGCTAAAATTTCTGGCAATTCCTAGGCTACTCTATGTCACTTCAAGGTTTTCTCTGAAAGTGACATAGAGATCCATAGGATGATTACATTTGGGGGGGATTTTCCCCCTTCCTACTACAACATAGGCCCACTCCACACGGTCCTGTGAAGTGGTAGCACACCGGCATAAATTATGCTGGTGGAGCCCTGGAACTGCTGTGGCCCACGGAGGCACCTTCGTATGAGGCACCTCTGTTTTGTTTGTAAACTTGCCTTCTCTTCCCTGAACAGCTCTGCAGGGATGAGGGGACACGCCCCCGTGGACATGGCAATGCCTTGGGGGTTGGAGGGCAGGAGGCATGTCCCCTTGTCACTTCAGAGCTGCACAGGGAAGAGAAGGTAAGTTTACAAACAAAATGGAGGCGCCTAAAAGCAATGTCTCTGACCTGGTACCATTTGCTCGGCACCAGGTACAAAACACTGTTTTTGAGTTTCAAAAACAGTGTTTCCCTGCCAATTGTGGGGAGGGAAGCATGGTGCTGTTCATTTCAGAGGCAGCAGCCATGTAAGTGCTCACCTGGAATAGTGTTTTTACCGTTTCAGAGACGCTGTTTTTGGCCCGTGTGGAGTGGGCCATAGAACAGCAGTGGGCAAGGAGACTTGCTGACGGGGGCAGGGGGATGACAACTCACTATCTTTTCTTTATCTTTATTAACCTTTAATAGGCATAAAAACAACTCACTATATTACAAGGCTTGGAAGCTGTAAGAGAAAGTCAGATCTGCAGTTGCTCCATTATCTTTCAATGATCATTGCACTAGATCTGGTAATATCCATTTCAATGAAATTGTTATGATTTTGTTATGAACCTTGTTATAAGCTGCTCTGAGCCCTTCACAGTAAGGGTGGCCTAAAAATGAAATTATAAATAAATAAACAAATTGACCAAAAACCTCTAAAATTTGTATAATAAATACAGATTTTTGTCATGAAAATAAACTCACAAAAATGTTGCTGAATATACAGTTTCTTTTTTCAATCATGGAACTAGCAAATTATCCCAATATATTTGAAATTTCAAGATGTCTGCAATGATTAATACTTCCTCTTGCAAAATAGTACCAATGGTCATTATCTTTCCTGACATTCGAAAGTTCTTTCATGGTCAACTTGCAGCAGATAGTTATCCTTTTGGCTTCCTCCTGAACAACCACTGATATGGCACTTAAAAGCCTCCATCGGTTGAAGCTGAAATCTCCTCTCAAAAGCACATTCATGTTAGTTTAACAGAACACTTTATTTCTGATCTCTGCCTTGATAATTAAACCTTTCAGTATGTTACCTAGTCTTTGTAGAAAAAGAGTCCATGTTCCCTAATTCTTAAGCTAAGGTCATGCCTGATTCTATATTCACTGAATTCCTAAAGTTCAAGTATGCCTGACCCATTCACCTTCCCTTAGGGTACCCATGAAGCTCTGTTTGTCATTATTGCTTTTCAGTGCAATAATGCATGAGCAAGTGATTGAAATGATTTTTCCAATCCTGGATTGACATTGGCAGTTTTGGTAGTATGTTTTCTGAACTGCTAAGCGTGTTTGTATAAGAAATCACATTTTGAAAATAGAGTATTCTTTCTCCTTCTCAAGTCTTTTTGGTGAGTTTTGGAAGAAGGTATACAGCTATTTTCACTTTATGATCACTGGTTGCTTTCTATGTTTTCTTTTCCCTGTTTCCCTCCTCTTCAATTATGAATAAGTTTGTGGCCATGTATTTTAGCTGTAATTAGAGATGATGCTCACATTCTGCTTATCTAAAACTTGTAGACCGGTTAATAGACCATATGATAATGTTCATTCAAACTTGGGTGTGGATAAGCGGCTCATGCAATTGGACATCTCACTTGTTCTATTGATTAATTTCAGAGTTTTGTATATTGGTGCAGTATGTTGTAGAATTCCATTCTTTAGTGGGTTTGTTACCCCCTTTTTGTACTATTGGTGCTAATTAGAGAAAACATTGCAACAAAGTGGTACTGTTGTGATTAGAGGATGGGGGCAAGCAAGCTATTTGGCATTGCAGTCTCATTAGGTCCCTCACTAAGGAAAAGGTTTGCTCTCGTTAATTTCCTACCTCTACAAGGGGCAGACCCCCACCATATTAGGAAGCAATGGTCTTCTCTTTGTGGACTTTTTTCCTAGACTGAATAGCTCCAGATTCTCCAGCATCTCCTCAACGGACAAATGCTCCAACCCCCCCCCCCCCCCAGCCAAATACTTCAATCCCACTTGGTTGCTTTCCTTTGTACTTTTTCATGTTCTGCAATCCTTTTAGATATACTGTCACCAGAACTGCACACAGTCTTCTAAATGGGGTGGCACCATAACTTTATACAAAGGCCTCATAATATTGGCCAATTTATTTTCAATCCCTTTGCAAACAATGCCTAGTATGGAGTTTTTGTGTGTGTTTTACAACCCGCACTGGGTTGACAGTTTCATTGAGTTTTCCACAGCATGCTCAAAACCTCATGTTGAACTTCTTTTGCTATATGATTACCCACTCATCCAATTTAGAGACATCGTCCTCTAGCTCTTCACAGTCTCTCTTCTGTAGGAGAACTCTGCTACTGGATATTGCTAAGGTGAATTTTTTATGCTGCTGGATGCCAGACTACCTGTTACAGGTAGGCATGAAATAACCTGTAGCAGCAGACAGCATTTTGGAGAAGGAATTTCACCATTTAAAAATTCTGTCAAGCTGCAGTAGTATCATGGGGTTTTGCTCCTTCCCCTCTCTCCATGCCTTTATAAATGCCAAAATATTTGTGGATCATCACAAGAAAAGGCATGGGAACAGGAACAAGATCAAATTGTGCTGCCACCATTGGGCCAATCAGGATCAAGCCCTTACATCAATTTTGAAAAGGCAAAATTCCTCCTATGAAATGATGCCTGTGGCAGTGAGTGATTCTGTGCCTGCCGGTAATGTGTAGTTTGGCTGTGGGATTTCCACATTCACTTCAGTGGGAGAGAATAGGAGGGAGAGAATAGGAAAATACTTTTTTGCAGAACTGCCTGCTCTACCTGAAGTTTTTGTTAATACGCCTGAACATTCATATGTTATATAATTATTTAAGAGATCCTAGGGCTAATTTGTTGATAAATAACTAAACTTTTCACTCTCTAATGTATTAAGAGTATTCATTGCCTACTATTCTCTGCTGAAAGAGAACCCCTGAAGTGGATTACAGCGTATCTAAGAACAGTATAAATAAATGATAATGTGAACCAATGATAACCAGCAAAAGAGCAGCATCCTATTTCCACAAAATCATCCACACCCATAAAAGCATTATAAAAGATCAGTGGATCATTAGTTTTACCAAAAGATAGCTTTAGGGAAAAAATTGCCTCCCAAAATACCTTTTAAAGACAGATGTCTACAGTAGTCTGCAGAACATCAATAACGATGGGCCAGACAGACTCCTTTGGGAGGACATTCCAAAGTGATCACATTGCTCTCAAGAAGTCATTCTCTGTTGTTGCTAAGCACTGCACTTCGAACAGTAGAAGCACACAGAAGAAAGCCTCCATAATGACTGTAGTGAGTGTCTGTACAGGTTTGTATGGGAGAAAGTGATCCTTGAGATAACTGCCCCCCCCCCCCCCCCCCGGTCAAATATTGTTTTTAAAGGTCACAACCAGATCTTTGAACTATCTATCAAACAATACAGAGGAACAAAATATCCCCAGCATTTGCTTCAGTCACCAGCTGAGCATGTATTCTGGACAGACTGAAGTTTCAAAGGCAGACCCACACTGATCACATGAGAGCAGCAGTGAATCGGTGGATCTGGATTTTCAGGAAAAGTCTGACTCTGTGCAAATAAAGTACAGTTCATGATACCTGGTTAACCATGTTTCTGGCCAGCAGTATTTTTGTTTTGTCTAGGTTAGCTTTCTGTTTGTTCTTTTTCAACAACTTCATGACTGATCCCACACCCTGTTTCAGAGATTCTACTGCCTCCAGTGGAACTGATGAACATGAGAGAGAAAGTTGGGTCATCAGTGTCCTCCTTGCAAATAAACGTTTGTTATCATATACCAGTGGTGGCGAACCTATGGCACGGGTGCCAGAGGTGGCACTCAGAGCCCTTTCTGTGGGCACGCGTGCACAAAGTTCGTCATGCGGGGGGCGGAAAATCACCCCCCCCCCCACACACACACATCTAGGCTGGCCTGAACATGATCCTTTACCTGGGAGTAAGCTCGGTTGCTGGCAATGGGGCTTGCTTCTGAGTAAACCCTCCTAGAGTCATGATTCACCCATTCAAAGAGTTGTATGGTTGCTTCACCAAGTTTACTCCTGAGTAACGCACACCTTGGAGCCAACCATTTTTTCTAAACTAAAACCTCAGTATTCGGGTTAAATTGCCGTGTTGGCACTTTGCGATAAATAAGTGGGTTTTGGGTTGCAATTTGGGCACTCAGTCTCGAAAAGGTTTGCCATCACTGTCATATACATTTAGTACCATACACCAAATGGTATACACATTTGTATCGCTTGCTTACTTTCGTAATAGTTAGCCTTCCTTATTGAGACTCAAGGCATGTGACAGAATTAAAGAAAGCAATGCCAAAGAGCCCAGTTTAATACATACAGCAAAAATACAGTAAAACTAAAATGTTAGGGGGAAAATGAAATAACAAGTATAATACATCCAATAAACATTGCAATTTTTAGAACGCTGCCTAAAGTTCTTCATAAAGTTTCAAATTGCTACCCTAATCCCTTTATAAAAATGCCCTCCTCAACAGGGCATTGATACATGTGATAAAAATTTAGGAAACTTCCTGACCTCATAAGAAAGGCCATTTATAGTCTGCCTTTCTCACTTAGATTCCAGGTGGATTACACAGAGTGGGTCAATAGTATTGACAGGTTGGGGTATTCAGTAAACAAACATTATAATAGAATTAGGGTTGTAGAACCAATCAGAAATCTAAAAACAACTGAAGCGAAGCACAAGCATAAGTCTTAATTTGACATATTAAATGGTACAAAAATTACACAGTGGAATCCTAGCTTTAGTAAACACAGTAACTCAGACCACAGCCCCTAATAACTTAGGTAACTTTTTGTGAATCATTCAGCACAGTGCAACTCTCTTGCATGCACAGAAACGCTCTCTGGAATAATTCAGTTTTGCATAGTTTGTGGGAAACCAGGAGAGTAGGAGCTTTCCTGGCCTCCTCAGGCAGGCCATTCCATGAAGAGAGGACCTCAGCAAAGAAGGCATGTGTACACAGAGTTGTTGAATTTGCCCATTTGCAGGTTTGCACCTGCGGAAGAGCTGCTCAAATCTGAAAAGCTGTCATGACAATGCAAAGGGGGAGAGACCATCTTGTAAATATGAATGTCCAAAGCCACAAAAATATTTGTATATGGGAGCCAATACTCTAAATTAGGCCTGGTAACTGATGGGCAGCCAGTAGAGTAACTGTAGAATGGGAATAATATGCATGCTCCATCTAGCTCCTGATAATAGTTGTGCCGCGGAATTCTGCACCAACTGGAGTTCTGAATTGATTCTAAGGAAAGACCAATGTACAGTGTGTTACAGTAGTCTAGTTTGGATGTCACTGTGACACCAATTCAGGTGGCCAGATCAGCTGTATCCAGGTTCTTACAAGAAAGCCTATTGTGCAGCTGCATTAATTTGCTTCTCAGAAATAATGTTGGCTTCAGTATAACCCCAAGGCTTTTAACGGAATCAGCAAGGGTCAGATGAATTCCATCAAAAGTGCAGAGTACAGTGTCCTTCAAGGTCCTTGGTTCAGTTTCCCCAACCAACATAATTATTTTTGTTATTGAACTTTATTTTTAATGAAATATAATCTTTTGTTCTACAAACATATATTAGTAAAAAGTTGGTGGAAGCCATCTTCTGCAGTAATTTCAGTATGATTTTCAAAAAGTTGTGAAAGAACTGTAGGATCAAAGTTCACCATGATTTTAATATCCTCTTTGGACTATATTTTAATAATCTTTAAAATTAAATAGCTTCCATTGACTTCTATAGAAGAACTTGAATGGGCTGCACTTAGGAACATAATAGATATTGGATATTTATTTTAAAGGTGATTCAGAGTCCACTGTTTTCTATCCCAGGCATTGGGTACTTTGGTGTTTCTAGAGAGAAGGGACAGATAAATTATCTTCCTTACCATATGGAATTTTGATGTGTGATTGCTCCCTATAGGAAAGGTGGTTACACTGCACTAGAAGACTTCAGTAATAGAGTAAAAGTTTGCATTGGAGTTTGTATGTACATTTAAGAGCTATTCTTGCTAGCTGAATACACTTGGTAGCATGCATACACTCAGAATTAGTACCCTGCTTACTATGTACTCTATTGAAATCAATGGGAAATTGCATAGATAGGAGTAAAGTCAGAAAAACCTGTATAGAAGTAAAGACTTATTTTAGTAACCTGGCATTTTTCTGTGCTAAATTTAATCTTGACTTTGTGATCTTGGCGTGGGGTGGGCGTGAGGGGTTGTTCCAATTTCTTCAACCTGTTAAAAATCTTTTTTGCAAAGCTTCCTGGTCTGGTGGTTTTTGCTCCTAACATTATGCCTGCATATATGGTTGGCATCTTCAGAGGCGTGTCACAGTGAGATGTGTTTTTCTCCTCTGAAGATGCCAGCCATAGACGTGGATGTAACGTTAGGAGCAAAAACTACCAGACCACAGTCACGCAGCCCAGAAAACCCAAAACAACCAGTTGATTCCAGCCATGAAAACCTTTGAAAATACTCAGCACTGATTGAGAGAAGCATTAGTATCCAGTATTGATTCCCTATTTAAAAAGGAACAGGTATCATGAGAATGTTGATGTTTATATTAACATCATAAACTAAGTATACAAGGTGTAAATGTAGAAATATTACAAAGAAGAAAGGAAAAACAGAGATTAAAAACAGACTTTAAATAAGAATGAAACATTGATTAAAAACATATATTAATTTAAATTTCAGTATGTTTTTCAAGTAAAGGCAAGGTAACAAAAATAAATTTGTATTCCATGCAGATCACTGCCGTATCAGGATCAACAATAGTAGTATGTGCAAAAGTTTCAGATACGCAATATATTTTTTTGCCAGTTTTGACATACATCATGGTGGGACTCTGGGTTGTACTATTGTTTAAAACTAAAGCAAATGAAGAGTGTTGTGCAATTACTCAACAGTACTTCGACATCGCAATCTTAACACAAGCCAATGTATGGGAAGATTATAAGAGACTGTCATTTTTATTCTCAAGGGTAATTTCTGTTGCTTTTAGAAGTTCTTTCAATTATAAATAGTTCTGGTGAGATGAAAGGATATTGAATGAAACTTGAATATTGATTGCCTACCTGTGGATTTTGTCTTCTATGCTAAATCCTTCTCTTGAGCACAAAGCCCTTTACAACATGAACAATATTCTTTACAAAAATATCAAATACCCAGCAAAGCCAGGAAGCTCTTCTCAATCATGTCTTTGAAGCTAAGGACTGAACGGGGGCTGTTTGGATCATTACCCTTTTAGTCTTTCTCTGTATTATCTGAGGCATCAAATGATTTAGTTTGCAGGCCTTGTCCAGATAGCTGTTTTCCACTATTTTGAGAGTACAGTTGAGAAGATGGGAGCTAAGATTGATAGAACAAGAGTGAGACTCAGTGTAGGGTAATCCTGAGTTTGTTGAACTAGGAACTGGGAGGCCCAGGTTCAAATCTCTGCGTCATGAGGCTTGCTAGGTGATCTTGGGCTAGTTAATTTCTATCAACTTAATTTACCTCACAGAGATGTTGTTAGGGTAAAATGGAGGAAGGACAAATGATGGGCTACAGGATTATGAGGTTCCCCCACCCCTACTTTGTGCCTTCGTTCTGAATACGTTGTTCTATGCATGTCTTCAGCAGCTGTTGAGGGTAACCAGAGTTCACTTAACCACAATTAGTAGCTTGCTTCAAATTCTGGTTTCTGTTCCATAGTTATTGTTAACCACAATAACGGTTGTTACCAGTGCACCCATATTTAACTGCAGCTAAGGCAGCAATCTGAGTAGTTCAGTTTAGGCCAGACTCATCAGACCTTGAAAGTGAAACAGGGTCACCCATAGTTAGTACTTGGATGGGAGATCACAAAGAAAATCCTGGATAGCTATGCAGAGGCAAGCCATAGCAAACCACCTCTGTTTCATCTCTTGCCTAGAATGCCCTCTGGAAAGTTGCAGCTTGGTTGCCACTCAAAGGCACATCCTTCTTCTAAGGTGGAAGTGAGAGTTCACAGTGGAGACAGGATCCTGTGGGAAGTCGCTGCAGTCCTGTGACTTGCCACCAATCTCTTGACTGTGCTTGAAAGAGGCTTCTCTGCTGTTTGCAATGTGCATTAAAATTGGTTGGCTGAATTCCAGTTCAGATAACTGAAGGTCATTACTTAAAAAAAAAGAAACCTATATTTTGAACTGAAATCATACTGTGCACCAGTGACAGATTTTCTGCATGTACCTGTGTAATGTTTGTGCATAGAATATTTCTAACACAGTATAATAGTTCTGTTTTTGCTTTATCCCTTGCCTCTTTCGTTTGATGTAGTGATATCACCTTGAGGTGAGAACATCTTTTTGTTGTTTGCTTATTGCCATGTGTTTGAATGTTTGTTTTTGGTACACCACCTTTTGTGGTTAAAATGCATGGAAACTGCATGCAAGCCTGCTATTTGCCCAGGTGAAAATATCAACTCCCGGCAGAATACGATGATATATGTTCTTTATCTAATTTTAAAAACAAAACACATTTGCTCTAACTGGTTGCATATCAGAGAAATAGATGTACAAGTGGATGGGGAAAAGCCAGTATGGTGTAGTAGTTAAGAGCAAGTGCAATCTAATCTGGGGAACCGGTTTTGATTCCCCGCTCTGCCACTTGAGCTGTGGAGGCTTATCTGGTGAACAGATTACCTTGTGCACTCTAGTGCATGCCAGCTGGGTGACCTTGGGCTAGTCACAGTTCTTCAGGGCTCTTCAACCCCACCTACCTCACAGGGTGTTTGTTGTGAGGGAGGAAGGGAAAGGAGATTATAAGCCCCTTTGAGTCTCCTTACAGGTGGGATATAAATCCAACTCCCTCCTCCTTCTTCATATTTGACAGAGTCCACAAGAAGTGACCAAATACTGTAATTACCTGACCTCAATGTTCCTAATGATCACAAACACCTGTCTGTGGTGGAAATAGCCATGTGAATTAAGTGGGGATCAGTGTACACAGTACAACACAATAGAAATTACACTGAAGAAGGCTCGCAGCAGTTGCTGTCTACATTCAGATGAAGTATTTGTTATAAGTATAGTACGTGTCCAAATCCATAAGCAATACAACAATACCACAAGGTATCTGTAACACAGAGCCTAATAACACTGATAAAAATCCTGTGTAATGTTATGAAAATTCAAAGCAAAGATCCTGTGTAATATGATGGAAGTCCACTAAGCTAACTGAAACCTGAATGTGTTGTGGTCTCATACAAGCTTCAAGGCTAGTGGAACCTGTAAATATAATAGAATCATACAGTAAGACATAATATGTACAATCATGTAGTCAAATAGATAAATATATTTTCTCAAGGTACTTCCATAAATTCCATATGTCTGTGCTTCCAAAATGTACAATAGTTTGTATGAACGGCACTGGTTTGAAACTTACTTAAACATACTTAATGTGTCAATTGTTACCAAAATGAAATCCAAGTAAAACTGGTTCAAAAAGCCTGCTCGAAAAGAGCAAATACTGTCAGGGACTGCAGTCTGCTGTGAAAACTCTGGCTGCTGTGATATGTCCTTGATGGCGAGTGCGCATATCACAAATATATACATGGGAGGCAGAGTACAGTGAGGTCATTAGCCAGGTGCAAATAATTAAGGGTTACAGATAACAAGAAAAGTTAGTGTTCTGGTTGAGGCCAATTAGATGCAAGGTGTCAATTCGAAAGATGTATACTGTTTCCGGTTTTTGTAAAAATTGTTGAATATTGGCAGAAATATTCTCCTGAATAGTTTCCAGGACACCAGAACATAGAGACTCTGGTGCATGATGTTTCTCCACAAAATGATCTACTAAAGGCACTTCCTGATGCATAAGAGATGCTCTAATATTCTCACATTTGAGGATTTTGAAGTTTGAAGTGTACAATAGATTAGATTGGCAGTTTACATAGTAAATTACATTTTTGTGTTACAATTAGAGAAACCCTTGAGTTTCTTAGAAAAACCCTTCTCAGAAAAGTAGGCTTCCTTTGATTCAATGGTAAACAGACAGGCAACACAACTGCTTTACTCTTATGGCTCTGGCTGCTCTCTTATAATCATGACTGAAGATGCCGTTTCTCTTGGCTCTTAAAAAAAACACCATAAGGCAAATTGTTTTTGAGATGTGATGAAAAATAAAGAGAAACTGACAAGGAGTCGTCCTGAGTAATAGAGAGCCCCAAGTCCAAAAATGGTAAAGTACCAGAATCCTTCAAACCAATGAATTTGAGGCAATTAAGATGGGAGTTTACTATTGTGTGATCCTTCACCACCATAAATAGATCATCTATGAAATGTTTGTAAAAAAGAATCTCCTGTTGAAATAGAGGACCCAAAGATGATTCCATAGTGACCTCTTGAATTTGCAAGAAAAAGTAATTGCCAGATCTGAAATAATTATAATCCAGCGTGAAATCCAGAAATTCTAGAAGGAAATGTTTGTGTTTGTGTTTGTGTGTAGGGGTGGGGGGTGGGGGTAATTCACTTCTTAGGCATCAAGAATAGTTTCAATGATATTTCTAGCCTCATCATATTCAGTATACAAAGATTTCACATCTGTGGTCACTAGACATGCTCCAAGTGGGACATAAAGACCCTCAGTGTTATTTATAAAATCAGCGATGTTCCTGATGTAAGTATGGGCTTCTTTAACTAAAGGCTGTAAAAATGAATCCAGGTATTGGGCAATATTATTTAATTACTCAAGCACCATTGGTGAGACTTAATTCTGAAAATGGGAAGTCACAAAAGAAATGGTTTTAAAGTATTGGTTCCTTCTGTCCCAATTCTGTCTGTGTCACTGCTTATATACAAGGTTACAGGCAGAAAACTTCCCCAGCTCTGCTGCTAGAGATCCTGTTTTTCATTGGAACTACCAGGAATTGGAACTCTGACCTTGTGCACTGAAAACGTGCATTTTGCCAATGAATGATGGTCTATTCCTTAACCAGGCTGTGCAGTTCCTTAGATGTGGGCTGTACATTTGTGTGAAGGAAGGACTTCTGCTTGATTGATTTCAAAAGTAGCCAATTTTCTTTGTAATTTACAAGAAGATTGTTGTATTTTTGTTCACTCTTCAAGCCTCTGGTGTATTACACATACAAGAAGATAATGCGTATTAGTACAGAAGGCATTTCCGCATCTCGTTTAACCTACTCTATACCATGTCCTTTTGGCTCCAGATCAACAGTTAGAATGTGCACATAATATTGGCTGCATCCGATTTAGCCCTTGCATGTTGTTGGTTTTTTTTTTACTGTAAATCTTCTAACTGTTGTTTGTTAAATAAAGGGTTTGTTTTCTTTAGCACATGAATGGTTTCTATAGAACACTTGCTTTAAATTTGAAGCCAGCCCTTATCTCAGGAAGCATGCATGAATTCTTTTGTGACAAGCCCCCTAAGCCTTTTCTTCCATCTCCGTCACAAATATTGAGATAGAAACTTCTGGTGGACCCAAGGAAAGATAGTTGCTTCTGCACTTTGGATACCGATTCAGAACTCCTAGTATTAAGCTGTTAATGTGATGGGCCACATGGGCTCATGCAGAACCACCCCCCATTTAAAGGAATGCAAATGCAGAGCAATACTTAGGACCCTTTATATTATCTTTTTATTACAGCATAAGCACGTGCATCTTTTACACTGAGAAAATTATGTCATCCACTACTGATACATGGATAATTCAATAAAGGGGGGCAATTACATCATTCTACAAAAATAGGACACACAAAGATAAGCAGGTCACAAGCAAGCAGCCCCTCTAAGAAGAAACTCCCAATGAATTCACCCTCCTATAATTATAGGTTCTTTAAAATTGTTCCTAACAATAGCTAAATGTTATGCATAATAAGAGCACACATTCTTAGTGTACGAATAATCTTATAATTTCAAACACTATACAAAGTTATCTGTACTTGAATATCTTAAAAATGTAAAAACTGTTAATCCATTCTTATTAATATTTTTGGCCCACAACTTAACCTGACTTTGAACTTTAGCATCACTTTTGTGAAGGTAGATATTCTTGCCATACTCAGATGCTTCTTATCCTTAGGCTTCAATAAATAGTATATCTTGTTATGGCTTAGACCACTTCTTATCCACAAAGGACATATTATTGTGTTACTTCTTTGTTTCTTACCCCTCGCCAGGGGCATAGCTGCAATGGGGACATCTGGGGTGGCTCACCCTGAGCGCCGCCATTGCAGTCACGTGTCAGGGCCGGGGGCATGTCAGGGGCGTTTCAGGTCGGGGCAGGAGGGGGCACATGGGCAGTTCATGCCCGGGTGCAGTTCCCCCTCCCTTTATCACTGCCCCTCTCCAAGGCTATTCTAGTCTCCCTGTTTGTTATGAGATGGACAGCACAACCCAGATGTGGGGGAAGCACTGTGGCAGCCAGGAATGGCACACTCAAGGTGGCACCATGCTGTCTCCAAGAGGTTTCAGGTGGGGCAGAAAGCAGAGAAATTTAAAAACTCTCTTGCCACCCAAATTGCCTCATTTTTAGGTGGCATAAGCCTGCGGCCTCGGAGGACAGTGTTCCTGTGTTGGAACACCAGTGGAAGCCAACTAAAGTTGGCTCCATCCTCGGGAATGCCCCTGGCTTGCCACCCCCATGCCTGTGTCTGCTCTGATGTCAGTGTAGCTCCTTGGTAGTGCCCACTTCTGGGTTTAGCTGTTTGCTCTTTCCACCAGCATGAATTCTCTGGTGGAGGGGACAAATATGCCAGTGGGACCCTCTACTGCTCCCAAATACCCCTTTGTATCCCTTATCTGGTTTGGACCATATGTTTGCTGAATATAAGGTAGGCTGTCTCACTATTTTGTTTGTACAGGGTTCCCAAAAATATCCATAGAAGTTATAAACCCGAACAATTCTGCCTACAATTCTGCTATCTGCCTCTTTTTGTCTTTTGAACTGGGTATCTGTAGCTTTGTATTTATAATTGCTAATATGAAACGATGTGAAAAAGAGGGGAGAAACAGGAACCAGTGATTATTTGTTATTAATTTGGTGGGCTAGCATCGGTTGATATTGTCCTTGTGAGCTGATGATTTCTTCCTTTATTTATTTTAAGCTGGATGAAGAAACCTCGCTGTGGTGTGCCTGACCAGACAAGAGGCAGCTCCAGATTTAATATTCGTCGAAAACGATATGCATTAACAGGACAGAAGTGGCAACATAAACATATCACTTACAGGTAATTAAACCAAAGCTGTGACTCCTTTCATTTGTAAGCATTTCACCTTTTTTTACAAAATAAAAAGCGTAGTCCTGGTACTGAGATATGATTTTGGTAAAGGGAAGAGGTTGGTATGGACCTGAAAAATATTGAGTTTCCATTTTTGGGGTGGGTGGGATGCTACAAAAGCATAAAATGGTGTTTTTTTTTTAATTCATGTGGTCTGTATTAATATAAAACATTCTTTGAAGCTTTCAGTATTGGATTGCATCCCTGGAAACCCTTTGGCAACTTCCATGGGAAAAATTGCTTACAAAACAAAGAAAGTCTAATGAGACAAAGTCATTCTTCAATTTGAATATGCAAATTATATCATTGACAGAATGTGCTTTCTGCCTTAGGTCTATGCCAATATAGAATTTATATTTGATTAAGAACAGGTGACTTCCTGACAGAACATTTTTATGCCTGCACGTGAATGTGCAAGGCTGAGCATAAATGAAATTATATTAGCTTTTAGAATATAAATTATGGCAATTATGATGCCAGATAATGTGGACTTGAAGAATGGCTCTCTTAAGAATGAGAGAAAACAATGGATGAAATCCAGTGTGACCTAGCAGGAGTGGGAGAGAAATAGCACATTAAAATATCCTACTATGAAAACATGAGTGCATCAATTTTTAGTTAAAAATCCATATACTTTCTTTCAAAGCCTGCCATCTGTCCATAATTAGAAGCTTCAGTGGGAAGTTAGAGAAATACTTTGCATCACCACAGAAAACAAGACATATCCATCTTTTTTCCTCTCAATACCACATCAATACTTATCTGGAAATGCTATGTTGTGAGCTAAAGCTTTTTTTTAAAAAAAAATCACTTTCATTTGATGTTCTACAAGGATTTACAAATCTGTTTCTTCTGTTTTTTAATCTGATTGGTTGCGTTATAGTTGCTTCTGATCTGATTTTTCAGCAGGTTTCAAGAGATTATTTTTTTATCCTATTGGAAGCTATTGGGTTGGTAGGCATAAGAGTTCATTGACAGGCTGCTGAGAAATGATCATTAACCACTCACTGTAATGTAGAAACAATGTTCGTAAAACTGGTAGTATTTCAGAAAGCACTCTGAAGATGTTGAGGTAGTAGGGTTAACAAAAAGAAAACACTTCCCCATAAATATGTGTTAACCTCCGCCCCCCCGCCCCCCGCCAACCTTTCAAACCAAATCCTGACTTATTCTAATATACCCAAGATGCTCCAGCATAACTAGACTTCCCATTAATTTCAGTGAAGAGAACAATATTCTATATAATCCCCTGATCAAGGCTGTTTCCCCCACTGAAGTGTATTTTAAAGCCCTTGAAGGCAAGGTGGCTATATACAAATACTGGATCTTCTAATACCTGCAAAGAATTGTTGAATCTGGGCATCTGATATAATATGATAACATTTTAAAAAATGGTTAAGCTTAAGATCTTCCCTTTTATTTATTTATTTTAGTCCATTGATTGCCTAAGCCACATTAGGAAAGCATACAGAGTATGATGTGGGGTTGTATCCAGCCAGTTTTTCTGCTGGCGAAAAGGGCGGTGATCACATCGTGGTGGGAATTATGGGCAAAAGGCATGTGCAGAAGGCATGTTGGATGTAGGCTGTAGTAAGGAGTAAAGTTGGACTGAGTAAAAAATCTGTCTGGGTCCAACCATTTATCCACTAAGACCATATCCACAAGGATTATTTCCCCATTCAGTGAATCAGTTTCACATTTATAGATGTGGAAGTAGTCATGTCAGATCAACAGAGCATAGTCCAGGGGTGCATAGTCCAGGAGATGGAAATGCTCTCCAGGGCAGTGTCATTGCGCTCTTTTAATCCTTTCAGTAAAGGTGTGAAATTAGTGCTTTGCATGGCAGATATGGGCAAGGACATATCTAGACAGAGTTTTTTGGCACTGGGAAGAATGGGTTCCCCATTTGGGCACTGCATTGCTAAGCACCCCAAGGGTTAGCAGGATGAGTAGAGACACTGTTGTCTTAAAAGCTGGGTTCCCCCAACCCACCATATGTCTGTCTGGTAACACTATAGCTCCCTTACTCTGTTGGATCCTGTGAATTCATTTCATCAAAACCTTCCTACAACCAAGAAAGACATTTTTCCCATCAGTGGATTCCTTTTCCATCAAAAAAGTCATTAACTGCACTGAAGAGAAGAGATGAAATAAGTCCTCTTTCATCAGAGCTGCTTTCATCAGAGCTGAAGAAGAAGATGGCCGCTTCATTCCCTTCCTCAATGCAGCCCCTGATTTGTATAGTTGTTACTCCATGTGGGACTCCAAACCCCAGGAATCAATTATGAGCAGAAAAATCTGTGTGTGGGGGAAGTGCAAGCAAGGGAAAGATGTATGTCAGTCAGGAACTTCTGACTGGTTACTGGATCATAATTAAGTAATTAATATAGATTGGGTCATGTCCTACCATTCTACTCATCTAACAGCAATGTGGTCAGGGAGCATTCATCTTCTACCATTGAAGCCTCCACAAGAAGGCCTCTTGCACATAAGGAATTGTTGTTAGCAACAGAGTGGAACGATGCAACCCACTGTTCTCAGAAATCCTTAAAATAGTAGTGTAAGAGCAATTAGCAGTTTTGGTTCATTATAATTTATTGCCCTGACCAGGATGGCTCAGACTAAACTGATCTCATTAAATATCTCTAAGCAGGATTGGCAGTGGTTAGTATTTGGATGGGAGACCACCAAGAAAACCACGGCTGTTACATAGATCCAGGCAATGGCAAACCACCTCTGAGTGTGTCTTGCACTGAAAATCCTACCAAGTCACTGTAATTTGGGTGTGACTTGATGGCACTTTTCACCACCTCCATAATTTATCATCTTTTATGCTGGTTTTAGTCATGTGGTTTACTCGCCCCAAGCACTGATGATTGTGCAGGCTATATAATCTTAAATACTATTCTCTCTTCTGCTTAGCAGTATATTTTTTCAAGTCTTCTGTTTCAGTAGCTTATCCATAAAGATTCTAATGATTTATAATCCCTTGTGTGATTTAGAACTGAGTTAGGATTTGTTCCCAGAGTGCACTTATCAACATTAGATTCCATCTTCCATTTTATTGCCCAGTCGCCTCATTGCAAGATAAAGTACTACAATTCTTACTGCATTCTTTGGATGTATGCCTTTAGAATTATTTTGTCTCATCAGCGGATCTGGAAAATTCACTCACTGTCCACACCAGAAAATTAATTAACATGATAAATGGTGCAAATTCCTGTAGCACCTTTCTGAGCCACCCATGCTATTGTCAAAGATGTGTTATTGTTCTTTCCCTATGAAAATTTCCTGCATCGTGAGTTTACCTTGCACAAAATGACTTTCTTAATGGACATGATCAATAATCCAAAGAACTATGCTGAGACTTGGATAATCCACGTATTGCAGCCATTCTTCAAAATATGAGGCAGGCTTCTGTTGTGAGTGTGGGAAGTTGACACAGGAAAAATCCTACTTGATTAGACTGAGGGTCCCTCTTATTTTCGTCCGTAGTCAGTCAGGGTTCCTGTAATCACCAGTTGCCTTCCTCTTTTATATGCCTTCCTTCCCTCACCTCTCTTGCATTGCCACCCCTCACCTCCCTTGCATTGCCACCCCCCCTCTCCCCCTCACTCCCCGTCCCTTGCATTCCACCCCTCCTCCTTCCTCTGCTAGGGTGGGTGGACCATGTCCAGATGCTGGGCCCCCTCCCTCCCCTCCCTTGCATGCCACCCCTCCCTCCCCTTCCTCTCCACCCCTCCCTCCCCTCCCTCTCCTTCCCCCTCTCCTTCCCCCTCCAACCTCTCCCTTGCATGCCACCCCTCTCCCTCCTGCCATCCCTCTCTCCCTCCCTTGCATTCAAACCCCTCCTCCTCCCTCCCCTCCTCCCTCCACTAGGGTGGGTGGGCCATGTCCAGATGCCGGGACCCCTCCCTTGCATGCCACCCCTCTCTCCCCTCTCCTCCCTCCCTCCCCCTGCATTCAAACCCCTCCTCCTCCCTTCCTCCTGTCTTCATTAGGGTGGGTGGTCTATGTCCAGATACTGGGCCCCTCTCCCTGCCTTGCATGCCTTCCTCTTTTTATATAGTGTGCAGAAGTATCTAGTATACTAAATGTCTGTTTATTTATTTATTTATTTATTTATTGTTTCGATTTATAAACCGCCCCATCCCCTGGGGGCTCTGGGCGGTGAACAACATTCACATATACAATTAATTAAATCGATAACAACAATATAATACTAAAAACCATTAAAAACTACTTAAAAACAGCGGTTAGCATCATAATAGGTGCCCTATTATGGCCAATTCAATTTAGATCACCCCAGTAAAAGAAAAGGGAGGGGTCAGGTTCCTCTCTGGGAGGATAATAGGTGGTAAAGTGCAACAGATGGTATGTGCAAGAAGATGCAGGGGGGGAAGGAGAGGGGGAGGGGGAAGGGGGCGCCACTCAGCGACTGGACACTCCAAAGGCCCGGTGGAACAACTCGGTCTTACAGGCCCTGCGGAACTCATCAAGGTCCCGCAGGGCCCGGACAGCTGGAGGAAGAGTGTTCCACCAGGCTGGGGCCAGGGCCGTAAAGGTCCTGGCCTGTGTGGAGGCCAGCCGCATCATCGAGGGGCCAGGAACCGCCAGCAAATTGGCCTCTGCTGATCGCAGAGGCCGAGTAGAGGCATATGGGGTAATGCGGTCTCTCAGATACGAGGGTCCCAGGCCGCGTAAGGCCTCAAAGGTTAACACCCAAACCTTGAAGATGACTCGGAATTCCACTAGGAGCCCATGTAGCTGGCGCAGCGACAGGTTGAATATGATCACAGAAGGCCCCCTGTGAGCAAACGCGCCGCTGCATGTTGGACCAGTTTCAGTTTCCGAATCAGGCGCAAGGGAAGGCCCGCGTAGAGCGAGTTACAATAGTCAAGCCTGGAGGTGACCGTTGCATGTATCACAGTGGCCAGGTCTGCCTGAGAGAGGAAGGGGGCCAGCCGCCGGGCCTGCGAAGATGGAAAAAATGCAGTCCGGGTTACAAAGGGCCACCTGGGTCTCCATTGAAAGAGCCGAACCCAGGTGGACCCCAAGACAGAGGGGGCCGGCGCCAAAATGGTCCCCTCCCACTCCGGCGGCTGGAAATCCCCTGCCTCCCCCCTGCGGCCCAGCCAAAGGATCTCCGTCTTCGATGGATTCAGTTTCAGCCTGCTCTGCTGTAACCAACCAGCGACCGCCTCCAAACAATGCTGTAGAGCTGCAGGGGCCGTGACAGCTCCCCCCCTCCATCAACAGAATGAGCTGAGTGTCATCAGCGTACTGGTGACAAATCAGCCCAAAGCTCCGTACCAGCTGAGCAAGTGGTCGCATATAGATGTTAAATAATAGCGGGGACAGCAGGCGCTCCTGAGGCACCCCAAATAGAAGTGGGCACCTCCGAGAGGCTTGGTCCCCGCACCACACTTGCTGGCAACGGTCCCGGAGAAACGAGGCAATCCATTGAAGGACAGTGCCCCGTATCCCGGAAACGGCCAGGCGGTGGGTCAAAAGGTCGTGATCGACCACATCAAACGCTGCGGTAAGATCTAACAAAACCAGCAGCGCCGATCCGCCTTGGTCAAGCTGCATACGGAGCGTATCTGTGGCAGCTGACGAGAACCGTCTCCGTCCCGTGCCCAGCACGGAAGCCGGACTGGAAGGGGTCAAAGGCCGATGTGTCATCCAGGAAGCCCTGAAGCTGCTCCAACACCACTCTCTCAATTACCTTCCCCAGAAGCGAAAGATTGAGACGGGGCGGTAATTGGCCAGATCCCTGGATCTAACGATGGTCTTTTCAAGAGTGGGGACCACTGCCTCCTTCAACCCATCCGGAAAAACTCCTTGCTCAAGGGAGCTATTGATGATATTCAACAGATGGGGTCGTAGCTCCGCCCGGCAGGTTTAATAAGCCAGGCGGGGCACGGATCCAGAGGGCAGGTAGTAGGTCTAACAGCAGCCAGGGCCCTGTCAACAGCGGCCTCGGAGAGCAGGGAGAACTGGGCCAAACAAGGGCGGAAGACGGCAAGGGAGCCTCAGTTCACTCATTGTAGTCAAAGTGGAGGGAAGATCCTGGCGGAGCGACGAGATTTTGTCTGCAAAGAAGCTCATAAATGCCTCACAGCTAATAGCCAATTGATGATTTACAGAGCCTTCCGATAAGGAGGTCAGGGACCGAATTATACGAAACAATTGTGCTGGGCGTGAGCTAGCAGATGCGAGAGAGGAGGAGAAGAAAGTTCTCTTCGCCTCCTTCGTCGCCATCTCATAGGCTTTCATAAGCGTCCTATAAGATGTTCGCGCGGCTCCGTCACGAGATTTCCTCCACACTCGCTCAAGCCGTCTGAGTGCCCGTTTCATGTGGCGGAGCTCCTCCGTATACCATGGAGCCCGCCGAACGCGGGGACGCAGAGGGCGCCGGGGGGCAACAACATCGATGGCATCGGAAAGCCGGGAATACCAGTCATCCACCTGCTCATCGAGTGTGCCGGCAGGGGCAGGATCCCGCAGAGCATTCAGGAAGCCAAGTGGATCCATAAGTCTCCGCCATAAGTCTCCGCCTACTGCCTTGTAAGACTGACTGCTCATATATAGTGAATAACACAAATGCAACAAAGATAACTGATAACATGTGCATTCCTGACACATGCACAATAGGCATATGCAATGTTTAGCTAGCAGTGATTTATTAAATGTTTATTTCTTCTTTTTTCCTAAGATCTCAATACAACCAGTCAATTTTAGGACCATGTTATATCCATGGTTCATATTATGCTAAGCCTCAGCCTTGTACTCTCTCCCAGCCCAATCAAGATGCCAGTGTGGCAGGCACCATTTTCCGCATTATGAATGCAGCACAGCAATTTGTTTGAAAGCAAATCTTCAAATGAACTGCATTAACTCAAGGGTACTTCACATTACAATTTTTTTTAACTGGAGAGCCTTTTATATAAGGAGGACTGTCTGGCCTGTATATATATTAAAAGGTGCATGTGCATTCCTGACACATGCACAATAGGCATATGCAATGAAGCTAGTTTTCTACTGTGCATGTCCTTGCATAATAACAACAGTTGCTCCTAGAAGTGCTGTTCAGGTAGCAAAAGGCAGGAAATGGCACTTCATTAGCAAAGGTATCATGGCTGCTGGTTAACCATTCCTTTGTTAGATGAATTAATAGAAAGAGAGCTGCTGTTCATCAGTGGAAATTAATAGATAGCACATAATCTCCTTGTAGTTGGGAATCTCTTTTTTGTTTGAAAAAATTCTTAGCACTTGGAGAAAATAATACTTATCCCACTAAGGGAAAGGGGCAGGGAATCAGCTGGAAAAATTACAACAGAATAGAGTATTAATAGAGAGGGACTGAGAGAGCAGTGAGTTGGCTTAAGGTAAAACACCCTGTGGTGAAGGTCATCTCTTCACTTTTAATGAGAAGTGGTGGATCTACTGCCTTGTAAGACTGACTGCTCATATATAGTGAATAACACAAATGCAACAAAGATAACTAAACCTTTCTAGGCTGCACTGAGAGAAAACGAAAAATCACAGTTCAATAAAATACTGAAGCAGATTAAATTAATACACAATATATCTCAGCTATAACAACAGACAATTCTTTGCAGCAGAAGAAAATGAATCAGAAATCCGAAAAAGCACTCTTGGGTCTTCATCCTGACTCTGAAAAGATCAAGCATTAGAAGAGCAGCTGTAGGTATGGTATTCCACTAAAGGGGTATCACCATAGAAAACAAGTTTTCTCCAGTAGAAGTTTCCAAATAGTGTTCCAAATAGGGTGTCCAGACGTCACCAAAGGTGGGGGAGTTCCCTGATTTGGGCCCCCTCCCCCGGTGCCATCTAGCTGGCTGGCAGGGTCTCACCAGGCTTAAAATGAGACCTACATCTTGGCTTTGTTTACACAATGACATCACTTCCAGAAAGGATACATATTCATATGTATGCATAAGCAAGGAAGCCATGGTCAAGTGCACATGCACACTTTAACACATGCACAGGTGCTCTGGTATTTGGGTAAAATATCATGATAAAAACTGCATCTACCATAGAGTTTTTGCTCAAATACTTGAGTTTTTCTGTCAACAGGATGGTGTCACTTATGGAAGTGATATCAGTGTATTGGTTCTGGCCTCCCTCTACAGCTGATAAATCCCCTCCCCCATCACCTGTCAGTGGCCAGGGAGGACCCGGCAACCCTAGTTTCAAGTCAGTCCTACTTTAACCGTCTGGAATAAAATTAAAGACAAATGTTGTGCAAAGGGCAGCCCCAGATAATATGCCATTAAGTAATTTATATCCTGCCCTCCCCCGCAGGGCTCAGGGCAGTGAACAACAAAACAATAAAAACAGTCAATACAATAATACAATAAATATCCACAAGAGCAGCAACAGATGGCAAAACCCACACCCTTCCATACCCACGGGAGGCCAAGATGATAAAATGAGAATCAGATTCAGTAATCAACCCAGCTGGCCAGATGGAAATGCCTGGCGAAATAGTTCCGTCTTCAGTCCCTGCGGAAACTTTGTAAATCCCCAGAAAGCTCCCCAGAAAGCTTATTCCACCAGGTAGGGGCCAGGGCCATAAAAGCCCTGGCCCTCAAGAGGGCCAGCCAGATGTATTTCGAACCAGGGACCTCCAACAGGCTTTCCTCCAAAAAACAGTGGAACCTAGCAGGGCAATACGGGAAGAGGCGATCTCTCAGATATGCAGGTCTGAGACCGCTCACAGCCTTGAAGGTTAAAACCAACACTCTGAACATGATCCGGGACTCGATCAGCAGCCAGTGGAGATGGTACAGGACTAGTGTAATCCGATCCTGACCTGATGCTCCAGTAAGGAGCCTGGCTGCTGCATGTTGAACGAGCTTAAGTTTCTGGATCACAGAAAAAGACAGGCCAACATACAGTGAGTTACAATAATCCAGTGGAGGTGACCGTTGCATGGATCACTGTGGCCAGGTCAGAGTGCGGGAGGTACGGGGCCAGTCGTAGTGTCTGCTGCAGATGGTAAAAAGCAATCTGGGCTGGCCAGATGGGCTGGCATCATCCAGGAACCTCTGGAGCTGATCTGCCACTGCTCGCTCCATTACCTTTTTCAGAAACAAGAGATTCGAAACTGGGCAGTAATTGGCCAGATCCGGTGGATCTAATTGAGGTCTTTTCAGGAGCAGGGGGGACCACTGCCTCTTTAAGCTGACCTTGAAAAACTCCTTGCTCAAGAGAGCTATTGATGATATTCAACAGGTGGCCCCGAAGCTCTTCCTTCTGGCTTTAACCAACCAGGAAGGGCACAGATCAAAAAAACAAGTGGTAGATCATACAGCTACTAGGTGGTAGATAATACAGCTATCTAACAAGTGGTAGATCATACAGTTATACGGCCATACGGCTACCAGCTGACTGCCCACATCAGTCAGGTCGAGTAGGCTGAAGTGGTGCAAACAAGGACCGAAAGGCAGCCAAGGGGCCTCCAGGTTCACAGAAGCCTTTCTCCATCCCTATGTAGCCTTATTGTAATGATTTTCAATCCACACCATGGGGCCAGTTCAAAATTTATTGATAAGGTATTACTCATTCTGGCAAGTGAACAGCCTTCTGTCATCTTATCTATTGTCTGTACAAACTGCATAACAATGAAATGCATATGCCATGAAGGAATACTACAGCTGTAAAATGTTCTGCTTCTGAAAGCAGTTACCCGACTGAAAATAGGGCTTCTTGTCACAACCAGCCATTTTGGACAGATTAGATAGATGACTGTAGATGTCCAGGAACAACTGCATTTCAGACAGAAAGGCAGAATTGACAGAAAGTGACTACTTAACAATTTACCTGTTTATTGAAAAAGGCACAATACTATGTATGTCTCCAGTTCAGCCTTCCCTACATCTGTCATCAACAAGGCAGGCTCATCTATCACATGGAATTGTGTATATGCTTAAAATTGTGCTGTAGTGTTATTACTATTAGAGTTCATGTATCAAAATGTCACTTTTTCTGTTTGCAGTTCGAACATGTCCTCTGCTCAAGGACAGCGTTCTTAGTCCCAAAACAGAGAGTCCAATACTAGAAAAAAGGTCACCACATCTAAGTGTTTGTGGAACTTTGCTCTGGGAAGACAAATCTTTGTTATTACTCCTGTCCTATCAACCTAATAATTTTTAAATACCATTGTCACCTCCCAGCTCGCAAATCTGTCATTCACTGTTAGCACTTGTTCTTAAAAACAGTACGAGTCCACACGTACAGTCAATTGGGCTCTGCTAAATCTCATTAAGCCTGTAAATATTTCTCTTTAGTCAAATATGTATGCATTCAAACTTTTAATCTATTTTTTCTCCGCATAGTGAATGAATATTCAAAGTTAACGACACTTAACCGCCTGTAATCCTTTGGAGACAAATTACATTTTACACTCTTCCACCTAAACATTAGGAAGAACTTCCTGACTGTCAGGGCTGTTTGACAGTGGAATTCACTGCCTTGGAGAGTTGTGAAGTCTCCTTCTTTGAAGATTTTTAAACAGAAGCTGGATGAACATATGTCGGTAGTGCTTTGATTGTGTTCCTGCATTTCAGGGTGTTGGACTTGATGACCCTTGTGGTCTCTTCCAACTCTATGATTCTCTTATATACACCTTTTAGTAATTTTTTTTTAAAAAAAAACCCTTATAAACCATTTCCAGAAGGCTAGCTGCCTATGACATTCTTGGTGACCTGATGACAAAAATGACCCTCAGCTGAAGCTAGTTAGTTTGTCATGATTCCTTTGATCTGAGTTTCCACCAGGACATTTTTCTTCAGGTAAGATCTGTGATCATGGCTTGGCTGCTAAGAGCTGCACTTTATAAATGATACTTTTTCATGCTTCCCTCTCTACTGTTCTTCCAATCACTGTTCCTCCAAACTGTTTTCTCACAGGCCAGTGGACCCCCAGGTAGAATCATGGGAAGGGAAGTATCAGCAGTAAGAAATGGGTAGTTAGAAATGCTTACCACGAGTAGAAAGGAAATGAGTTGCAAAGCCTGGAGTCCATAAGTTAAAGTACAATCTGAAATCATTTTACTACCTGGGTTCAAGTGGCATATTTGCTGCTGAGGAAGAGGGTGGGGGCAAGATATTCACAACAGAAGAAAATGGCATGGATGTTTTCACTTCTAGGATTGCAGTGCCATTTGTGATATACAGAAACAGGCCCCTTTGACATTGTTGCTGCTAGTTAGAGCCAGAGTTTCTCCCTTAAGCAAAAACCAGGTTTGGAGGACATCCAACACCTTCAATTAATCCAGACATAATTTGTTGGATTACCAAAGAGATCGGTATTATGTCATCACTCACTGCCATACTCAACTCTTCTCAGTTTTATTTTGTGTCTGATAACTGCACTGGACCAACTGTTACATATCCATCTCACTGGAATCAGCTCCCAATTTGTGATGATATAGCAGCATACTTCGATAAATAGGTTTAATCAATCCCTGATCTTGCAACAAGATCGCCAGTAGGTTGAAACGCCCCAAGGCAGATCTGCTATGGGAGCCACCATGAACAGCTTGAGAAGAGAAGGCAGAGTTTTTATAAGATGTAAAAGTAAGAACTACATATGCATTTTTAGAAAGCTGCCAAGCCCTATAATCAAACACAGTTTTAGAACATGACACAGATGAATCATCCAAGTTTTTATTCATGAAAATTTTCCGCTCCACCAAAACATTGTATTCTGAAGAAATTTATATAACTGTTATATAACCAGATGCAATCTGGAATTATTCCTTTTGAAACCTTTTTGGAATATTCCTCTTGAAGCATTGGTTATTTTTAAAGGCTGTAGCCCATTTATTTATGTATGACTATCAGCAAGCACTAATTATGAACAAGCACTAATTATCGGCAAATAATTAGGTAAATACTTTGCTGACTTCTTACATTACTGCAGCAGTGAAGGAGCTGCAAGGATGTTACGCTTCCAACACAATCTGGTGATGTGAGAAGCCGCAGGCTATGCTAAAAAATAATTAGCCCTTCTTTTTTTTTTTTTGAAGGTTTGTAAAGATGTGGGGAAGCAGAGGTAATGAATACCTCAATGAAACAAGGGCCAGTCCTTGCAACTCTTAAAGTGGCTGTGATATTGAGCACATCTGAAAAATAAAAGCCTCTCTTGTCAACCTCTGGCCTTAATAACTATTTACTAGGCATCAGTGGGCTGTTTTTTGCAAGGCAGTATTGTATGTGGTGGTGTCACAGTTCGGTGAATCTTGGATGAAACAGTTTGTGGTTCCTGCTTGATGTGTCACTACTGTTAGATGACCAAGGCAGTGCTGTGGTCAGGAGGGCCTTTTGTCTATGCAAATTGTATACCAGCTGCAACCATTCTTGGAGGTGAACTGAACTGACTAGGAACCTAGAAGGCTGAGCCACAAAATTAAAAATAATAAGAATTTAGAATGTAGAGACCTATATATACAACACAGGGACAAAGAATAGGGGTCAATCCAGTATAGAACAGTGTGAGTCACGTGCACAGAAATGAAGGGAATCTAATCTAAAACGCACAGTAGAAATTTGGCTACAGTTTCAGTTATTTTAGCTTCAGGATTATTGAGCAAAAATCATTTTTGCATTGGTAGAAAGGTCTGAGAACCCAACTGGGGTTAAGGCAGAGAAGTTGGGCCTAAAGCTGTTGTTCTTAGGGCAGAAGAGCAAGATGTGTTCAAGGGAGTCAGTGTAAAAAGAGCAGAAAGAACACTGTCGATCATGCCGAGGGATGTTTGAGAACCGGCCTTGAAGTAGTGACGATGGAAAAGAATTGCACCTTGCTCTTGAAAATGCCCATCTGAGTTTGTGATTAGAAAGTTGGTCCAGATAATGGGCAACACAGAGTTTCTGGGGGAAAATCCCAAAGTACAAAGGTGAGCAGGAACTCTGAGCCTTGCTCGAAAGGTATTCCTGCTCAAATAGTTTATTTTTAAACTGATAAATCTTGTTGGTAGTGAGCATGAGCAAGGAATCCCATGAAAGGCCCAAGGAGGAAAATTTAGCCTCAATTAATAGTCACCAGTCAGAGGTCTGGAGTTCACACATTACAAGTTGGACCAGACTGTGAGAGCCAGAAAGAAAACAGAGGCGCACCCAAAATTTGAAAGTGGTGGTTCACGCCCTGGTTTCCAGAAGATGCTGTCCTGCCTCAAGGCAGAGAACAGCATAGGGGACCCAGTGAGGAACTCCGAAGACCTCCCCACAGCTGGGCATGTCGTGATGGTTTCCAGGCTAGGCTATTGCACTGAAGGACTAGTTTGTGGTCTGTTGTTTTCGTTTTAATCTCAAAAATACAGTTGATAGAGAACGCAGCTCACTTCCAGTTCATTGCTGGATTCAAATCAGTGCTCATTTTCCTTTTCAAGGCTCAGATAAAGTTTCGCAGTGATCTCCCTAATCTGATCTAATAATCTAATGTTTGAAATGATCACCAATGATAGTTTAATTGTGCACCTGTCTAATTTCAGTGTTGCTTTAATTTCTCTGTGACCTTTGGCTGCTCTTTCCCCTTTTCTCCTGCCAGTTATCAATGTAAGATGGTTTTTGATGTTAAATCAGTCTCATAATGAGTTCAGTGATGGTACAGAAATTAAGATGTCTGCTTCCAAAATCACGTTAGGATGGGTTTCAAAATTTATTCTTGGAGTTTCCCCACCCCCCTTCTCTCTTATACTGTTCTTTGTATCAAACAATGGTCTTTTGGAAACATGAAGAGTAGTGTGAGAGAGATTAACATGTGGGTGGGGGGATTTCCCACAGTTTCCCAAGAAATAAAATTGTTTTACAAGTCTGCTAGATTCACACTTGTGCAATCCTGAGATTCAGGGATCCCAGAAGATCCCTGCTATACAAAAAGAAAAATAACTATCTCTTCAAAACTATAGTACTTTTTGGGATGATTTTTGGAGATGTCTTTTTTGTTTATCTGGATAGAATTGTACTCTTCTTCAGCTCAGAAACAAAAAAAAAAAGAGATCTTCTCAAAGCTACTTTGTGGCAACTAGAAAAGTTCAAACAAATCTTAAACAGAGCAGAGCTGGGGGAATCTGCTCATCTATATCCAAAGGACATTTCCCTTCTAATATTATTGCATTACCTTATCCTAGTCTTATAGTAGAAACAAAGTCTTCCTTGTGTATGGGGGTTCAGAATGTAGAAAAGCCTTAAGCTTAATCAAGCATTTCATAACTCATATGAGAAGATGCAGCACACATTTATGAAAAAGTGTTGATAAAATTATGAAGACTTCCTTTAGAACAATAGAAGAAGTTGGAGATACCTGAGTTGCTTCTATGATAACAGAGGGAAGAAGGAAGAGGAGGAAATTACTTGCAGAATTATCTGTAGGTGAAGGGGTGGATCTGGGAAATAAGCAGGATGAGGTTTGTGTATGTATGCTGTCTGTTAATACTGATAAAGACAACTTATCTATTTGGCAGGAGTAACTCAGGAATGAACTTTTTTGTTATTACGACCAACCCCATTTTCTAGAGAACCAACCACTGTAAGAACTATGGTGGTATAAATGAGCTAAGCATTTAAAAGGAAGGAGCAGCATGCTGGTGAACATTTCTAGATCCTTAAAATTACCTTTTCAGTTGCCTAAGATGTGGCCTTGTAAGATTATTTTTATATTTTAGGATACCCTCATGTTGGTTTTCTCGAGGCCAGACACTCATGATATTTCTCTGTTCATTGGTGCTACTTCTGTCACAGCAGCTACGCCTGTCACAGCAGCTGTCACAGCAGTTGAATTGTGGACCCTAAATGGATTCTGTCCTTAGACTGCAAAACCTGGACACATTCAGTTTGCATTGACAGCAGAGGTGGAGCAAGGAGAAACTGCGCCCAGGGTGCACAAGTGCCCTGTGTCCCTGCCGCCTGCCCCCGTCCTGCTCCAGAACACCCCCTCCATGGCCCCGCCTGCTGATGCTCTGCCTGGGGCATTGCGCTCTCCCCCCTGCCCCGTGGGTGCTACTCCACTGATTGATAGGCTGTGAATTTATTGTTTATGTGCCTGCCCATCAGTGTAGATAATCTGCTGAATCTCTTGTTTCTACTCCAGTATTCTGAACATGAGAGAGGGAACCTTCTCTGTGGAGGTTTGTGACCTGTGAAATACCCAATCTTTTGTGCTTTAGACAGTGGGTTACATCGTAGTCAAACATCTGATAAATTCTGGTAACTGGTTATAATTTGTCCCCGCCATGCCCCCCCCCCTTTATTTTACAATATAGGTTTTACAGTTTTTATCTTGACCCTCTGGTTTTGTCATCATTGCATTTATTTATTTAAATGTGTATACTGGCTTCCCTTGTATTCACAGCAGCTCACAACTTGACAGCCAATACATTTATTTACAAAACATTAGGATTTAGGATGCCCCTGGTTGTCTGAGGCATCAGCGGAAGGAAATGGGGGAAAGAATGTTTGCTGGCATGCTGATATCACTTCTGGCTAAAAGCAAAATTGACACACTGGACACTTCTAGCATTTTGAAAGCTCACTGGGTTAGGGTTGCCAGCTTTGGGGTGCGAAACACCTGGAGACTTTGGGAGTGGAAATTGGGGAGGGCAGGGTACAATGCCATACAGACCAACCAAAGTGGTCATTTTCTCCAGGAAAAGTGAACTTGGTCATCTGGAGACAGGTGCCACCTGTAGAATGGCAACCCTAGTAATGAATTTACACACCATTCCCTTCCCCCATTCATCACAGATGTTTATTGTTTGTGTTTGTACAAATAAACATATGCCTGCTTTTGTTTTTATTCAGGAAATATGATTGTATTGCAAAGCAGTAGGTTCCTGAAAGAATTTAAATGATTCAAACTTCTTATTTTTTTAAAATGGCTTTTTCCATCTGTTGTATTTACAATTTTGTGTAGTCAGCAAGTTAACAACCAAAAACTAACCTTAGAAGGAACTAGATAGATTCATGGTCACCCAAAGTTTGTTTAAGCTGATTTCCATGCTTTGTTTAAATATTTCTTGGGTGGGTTCATCATTTGATGTTACTCTGTTTTTTCTTGTAACCAGTAAGATATTAAAGTTTCATTTAAAAAGAAAACATTCACATCTATTTGATCACAATGAACTGCAGTAATTTAGCCGAATTAGTTGTAATTTCAGCCCAAGATGAAAACAGCAGTAGCTGATTTATTTCAGTTTTCCTGCTGTTTAGTATGTTTTTATATGGCCTCTTCACACTGATCTGAGAAAAAATATTCTTGGGCTGCTGTTGATCAAATAAATAATTCAAAATCAGATGTATCACAGAAGGTTGCTTAGATGTGACAATTATTTACCTACTTATTTAAAGTTGAGTTCCTCTTGCTTTAACAATATTAGTTCTTTCTACCCACCCCAAAAGAGTGATTTCAGAATAAAGAATAATTCTGCTGATCAGCTTACCTTTTTTTGTTTTTACAGCATAAAGAACGTCACTCCAAAAGTAGGAGATGCTGAAACTCGTAAAGCCATTCGCCGTGCCTTTGATGTGTGGCAGAATGTAACCCCTCTGACATTTGAGGAAGTTCCTTACATTGAACTAGAAAACGGCAAGAGAGATGTGGATATAACTATCATTTTTGCATCAGGGTTTCATGGAGACAGCTCTCCCTTTGATGGGGAGGGAGGATTTTTGGCCCATGCTTATTTTCCCGGGCCAGGAATTGGGGGAGACACACATTTTGACTCAGATGAACCATGGACCTTGGGGAACCCTAATCATGATGGTAAGAACAAATTACTATTTAAACACGTGAATTGTATCCTATATAAATGGTACAGTAGGATGATGATATATATATGTTTTGTGCCACCTGAAAGTAATTATAACTACTGTATCTTTAAAATGAGGTTTCACTTAATTTCTGCATATAATGTGCTAGATAGTAGAATGATCAGGGAACTTCTGCCTCCCAACTCCTTTTCTGATAGAATCAATTATTTATTTTGAACTTAGGATAAAATAATGGCATACCACTTTATGAAAATACTCTGTTATTTTGTTACCATGGAGAGGCTGTGTACTTTTGAATGTCACCATTACAAATGCAGTTGATAAAACTAAGCTGATGACAGGCTACCAGAGAATAAACATGGTAATAACAGTATTAGTATCAAAATATACCCTCCCCTCCTTTTTTTGCACATTTTGTTGCTGAAAATGTATAGCTATATTCCATTGGTGATTAATAACGGTCATGGAAGATAATTGCCTAACCAATAGGATCGGTGCTGAGAACCAGAATTGTTTTGATTTGTATTTAGGATTGATTGCCAGCTTCCAAGTCTGGCCTGGAGATCTCCTAGAATTACAACTGATTTCCAGACTGTAGACATCAGTTCCTTTGGAAAAATGGCTGCTTTGGAGGGTGAACCCTGTGGCATTTTACCCCACTGGCATCTTTCCCACCCCCCAACCCAACCCTCCACAGTCTCCATCCCTAAAACTTCAGGAACAGACAACCCTAGATAAGTTGGAGGTTGACAAATTCTTTGCACTCTTCTTGTATTTCAATGATATACATGTGTTTCAGACCAGGGCTCCCTAGTTTCAGATTAAGTGGACTTATCTGAAAGAGCAACAGCAGAGCCACAATGGTTGGGGGTTTGTAAACGTGACTTAGACAGACCTCTGCATGCAAAGCACCATCTGGTTCTTCAAAGGTGCCATTGTCTTCACAACAGCTGGTCAATCATGGTTCTCCCACAGACAGATGTGGTGGAGGAAAACGTATTTATTTGTAGAATTTATGAGTCATATATCTTTCTGAGAACATTCAGTGTGATCTGCATCTATTCATATAAAAAGATTTTAAAACAGTGCAAACGTAAAGGAAGTAATGACACAAAAAAGCAAATAGCAGTTCAAACACAGCTACTGTTGTTGCAAAAGCAGACTGAATTTAAAATGCCTTGATAATATTTTAAAAACTAAGCAATGAGTATCCCTATGGGCCTCCCTGGGGAAGTTATTCCACTGCTGCATTGTCTCCAAAGACCAAATTGTTTGGGATCTTTACAGGAATATACCTGAAGACTTCTGAATATTCTGGTGGTAAAACAGACACCCTAAATTGAGGTTGTTTAGATGCTGCCTTGATATTGAGAGATTACCAAAATATTCCAGTTTGCCTGTCTGCCTCCAAAATCCACTGAGGCAGAATTAATTGACAACCTTAGCTGGTATGCAGACAGTGTTTATATCTCCTGTCAAAACAGTTAACGTGGACAAGCACCACTATAATTATTCATTTGGATAACTATTGTGGTGCATAGGGAGAGCATTACTACACACATCACCACATTTTAAGCATTGTAAAGTAGTTGCATCCAATTTCATAGCTACTGGGAATTCTCGGCTGCTGACATTAGTCTTCCCATTGTTTTAACCCCTCATATTCTGAATCAATACACAAGCAACAAAGGTCCATTTTGTTTTCTCTGGTCTTTCACATATGCTGCTCTTATTCTTCACATATTTGGTCACATAAAAATATGATACAACTGCAAGATGTTGGGTTAGTTCTTAAAAAAACTAAGGTCGGTCTCATAATATGTACTAATTCAGTTTCAACAGTTAAGGCAAATTCCATAGTAGTTTGAAACCAAACATGAGTTGAGTTGTTTTAAATCCCAAGTTCTCAAATATTTACCTCTAAGTATCTCTGAATATATTCACTAGAGTCAAAAGCCATGGTCAGAAAATTGTGCAGGATGGAGACCATTGTTTGTGTTCCCTGAGAAGTACAGCTATAAACAGTGTGTTTGTGCGTGGATTACCATCAAGTCACAGTCAACATATAGAGATCTCTGGTGGGGTTAAGCAGAGGTGGTTTGCCATTGCCTTCCTCTGCAGAGAGATAGCTGGTGACTGCTCATCTCCTGGAATTACAACTGATCTCCAGACTACAGAGATCAGTTCCCCCAGAGGAATGGCCTCTTTTTGAGGATGGATTCCATGGCATTATATCCTGCTGATGTCCTTTCCATCTCCAAACCCCACCTTCACCAGGCTGCATTCTCAAATCTCCAGAATTTGCCCAATGTAGAGTTCACAGCCCTAGTTGGATGAAACATGGGCTGTTCCCTACCCCATCCCACACTCTACTTGATTGTTTCATAGCATGGCAGCAAGAAGATGTTGATGGGGCAGAGTTTTCAGATAGCTGCTGGGGGTGGGGTATCTCTCACTTTGGGACCTCTTGCCCCACTGCAATTCAACTGCCCAGTGGAGGGACTTACCAGCAGCAAACTGAGGCCTAGGCCTCTTGTTTCCAGTGATGCACTGACATCACATCTGGTCCTCATTAGAAGTGACACCATCATGTCACTGGCAACTTGGGAACACATTGGAATTTGGCAAAAAACTTTATGGTAAAAACTGTTTTTGCTCAGATATTAGATCATCCCTACCGCATCAGCAACCTGATAACATTACTTCCAGTGCATGCTGGAAGTGATGTTGGCATACTGCCAGCAACAGAGGCCTAGGCTTCAGTTTACTGGTGGTTAGTTTCAACTACACCCATCCCACACCACTTGTCAGGGGGTTCCTGGCAGCCCTATGATGGTGGCAGAGGAGAAGTGTCTCAGTTAAGATGTTGGTGATACCAGTTGGGTACCTAGGCAAACTGGAGCCCTGGGCAAAACCTGAGTTTGATGCCCCCCCCCCCGATGGGCGGCCACCCTCCCCCACCGTGACCAAACAATGATTTTTTCCACCAGGTCGTTTCAAAGTCACCATCACATTATAGAACATGCCCCAACTCACAAATCTGAACACAGCAATAGGCCATGCCACACAGCAGAAATAATTTTTTTGAAAACATTTTTCAAAATGCTTTCAAAATGTTTAATACTGCTATGAAAATATTTTGTGGTGTTGAATCCAGTCCTTTCAATTGGGGTAAACAGCATCACTTTCAATGCTGGGGACCCCAGATTTTCCCTTTAAGGTGGATTTAAAAGGAGAATCTGGGCTCCCTAGTTTAAACAAATGATGCTGGAATCCACCCCAAAACATCATTATTTTCAATGGTGTTTAAACTAGGAAGCCCAGATTCTCCTTTTAAATCCACCTTAAAGGGAAAATCTGGGGTCCCCAGTTTAAACAAAATTGAAAGTGATGCTATTTTGGGGAGGATTCTCCTCCACCCTGAAACAGCATCACTTTCAATGTTTAAACTGGGGACCTCAGATTCTTCCTTTAAATCCATGCCAAAGGGGGTGGATTTAATCATCATCATCATCATCATCATCATCATCAACCTTTATTAGGCATAGAAAGAAAGAAAGAAAGAAAGAAAGAAAGAAAGAAAGAAAGAAAGAAAGAAAGAAAGAAAGAAAGAAAGAAAGAAAGAAAGAAAGAAAGAAAGAAAGAAAGAAAGAAAAGTATTGGCAGGAAGGGGGTGGATTTAAAAGGAGAATCTGAGGGAATTTAGGGGGTGCCTGCTGTCAGGGGTGCAATTAATTCATGAGACCCTAATGATAATACCACCCAGGTTTGGTGAAGTTTGATTCAGGGGGTCCAAAGTTATGGACCCTCAAAGGTATAGCCCCCATCACCTGTTAGCTCCCATTGGAAACAATGGGGGATGGGGCACCCCTTTTGGGAATCTATAACTTTTTATCCCCTGAACCAAACCTCACCAAACCTGGGTGGTATCATCAGGAGAATCTCCCAAAACATCTCTGAAATGATGGTGCAGCTAGCCTAAAAACTGCGCCCCCTGCAGGCCATAAACAGAAAAAACACTGAAAATAGAAAAAAAACCCTCAGAAACGAGACTATCCTGATGATACCATTTAAGTTTAGTGAAGTTTGGTTCAGGGAGTCCAACGTTATGGATCCTCAAAAGGGTAGCCCCATCTTATATTAGCTCCCATTGGAAACTTTGAAACTGAAAATAGAAACTTTGAAACTGAAAATAGAAAAAACCTCAGAAACAAACCTGCATTTTTGGCACCCACCACAAGGTGGCGCCATGGGCATCTGCCCACTCTCTTTATGAATCCCTTCTCACCTGAGTTACCTTATGAACTATGTCACAGAAAGATCTGGGCTATTCACTGTGGAGTGGGTGTAAAAGGGAAGGAAATGACAAATTGCTTGGAAAAGGCAATAATAATTCACTTTCTTGGCTAACTGATGCTGTATATGCAATTAACAAGTCTAGGTTTAACCAAATGGAGTGTATGCATGGAACATTGCAAGTTTGTTTAGATCCTTAGCTGAATAATTGTTAGAGATGGCTAATGACATCAATGTCTGCAAAGAGGATAAAATATTTTATGGACTGGAATGAAGTAGTTTTTCAATAGGAAAAGGCTAGCAATGCAACCTTATCTTATTCCAGTCTATTGATTTCAGCAGGTTTTTTGTGTGGAATGGCAGCACATAGAACTGGACTATTTGTCAAGTCGAGGGCTCCATGCAATGGCCATTCTGGATTTCCTCAATCAGAAGTGTTTATTGAACTGGACATCTGAAGACTGGCTTTCCAAAAAGCCAGTTCTGAAACAATCCCCAATTCCCTCCAGTATAATTCCACTGATGCCACCCCCCAACCTACCCCTTTCCCACATATGCAGAAAGCGGGAAAAGTGTGTGAAAACTGATGCCTCTCCCCCAAGGTCAGTCAGATGATAGGGAGCCATCTGGCCGGAAGGAGAGGGCCAGAGTTGCTACTGTTATCTGTGTCTCAAGCAAGCAAAGAGGAACAGCAGAATCAAAGAGCCAACAGCAGAGAGGCCCCAGTTCAAGATGACTGGGGTTTCAGCACTCAGCATCCCCAGGCACTCTAACACTATTACATTGGTAATTAATGCTTTATGAGCACAAAGCATAGTCCTTGTGGATTATTGATTAATTTTGGATGAAGGTAGAGAGTTTTGTGTTTATTACTTTAAGGATCCACTATTCGAAGATTCACTCTCTTCCATGTTAATGTCCATAACACAGGTTTTATCTTATGCTCCAAAGGATGAATGCACCATGGCAACACATCTAGCTCTTTTGATTTTTTTTTTTAGTATGACAATAGTTTGTTGATCTTAATTATCATAGGGACTAATAGCACTCTCATTTATATCAAAAGAAATAATGTTTCCTTCACAGCAAAATAAACTCAGCTTCTCATGGTTTACTGTATACTTAGAGCTTTAATGGCCTAATCCAAAGAGTGACTTTTAGAGACGGTGTGGATTTGTCCTCCCCAGGGCACTTACTGCTGGCATGGCAGGGGCGTTCCAGAGGTGTGGCCAGTGGTGGAGCTGATGTTAAGTCGGCTTTCTGTCTGATTTTTCTTCTCAGAATGCTGGTGTCTAGGACTTGGACTTTTGTTATCCTTTTGCATGGCTTAATTTCATTAAGCCCAGAGGAGGGCTTTCTAGCAATGGGGGGACCTCTTTATTTTTTTATTTTTGCCTTACATCTGCCCAAAAGCCCTCTTGGTGGCACTGTCCCCTCCTGGCAAGGTCTATCTATGTATTGTGCTGCCCATCTCAGCTTTGCATCAGAGGATGCATTCAATAATCCAAGAACCTGAAGATAAAAAGTATTAGGGAACAGAGGTTTAACTGAAGACCTCACTGGGAAGACAGAGTAATGCTCTCTCAAGATGCCTTTTTAAAATCTGTTCTCTGAAAATGAACTTTTCAAATGTTTTTGGACTTTTTAATATGAGATAGTAGTTTAGAAGCTAAGGAATGTTGAATCAGAATTCAGCCTGGTACACAATGGGTTAGATTTAGTGAAGCAGGAACAGAAAGGAGATATCACTGATCTACTAGCACAAGCAATAGTACCTGTTCTAGTGAGACCTGTAGCATTTTGTTACAATATTAAACAAATGATTTAAAAAACCCATTTTGTGTTATGCATGCAAAAAATTGATCTTGTTTTAACCTAGAACGAGCTTCCTTCAAGGTTTTGTTGTCATGGTTTCCCTTGAGTGTAGGGGTAATATGCATGCAGAAAGGGTCCATGGGATTTAATATAGCTCCCCAAGGTTATAAGGAGGACCAGCCTAACCACTAGGCAATTCCAGATGATTGCCTAAGCTGCCAGATTTTGAGTGGCACCAAAAAAGTGATAGAAGCCTGCCTCCCTATGCCTGTGTGCTTTTCTTCTGGAAGCTAGAGGGAAGCCGCCATGCTCCTATCATCCTTGTTTTCCTTTCTGCTCCTAGCCCTTTCCAAGTACCATCTATCTCCATGGTCTTTGCTCCACCATCACCACCCAAAAGCCCAGCAGGGAGAGCAGCACAGGATGGGGGGTAGAATTGCCTTGGTCTCTGCCACTTGCAGTGGCTGTGGCTTTATCTAGAAGGGGAAGCAGACAAATGACAGAAGAAACTTTGGTTTGGCCCTAGAAGTCACTGAGCCTGGATACCAGTTCACTTTCATGTGGTAGTCAGTGTTCAACACTAAGGTATATTGTAATGTACCTTTTGAATAACATTTTTACAAAGTGAATCATATTAATCCTGTGTGGAAAAATATAAACAGTCCATCATCATCATCATCATCATCATCATCATCATCATCATCACTGACTTACTGTGCCCTCTCTCCCTTTCTGGGCTCAGGGTGTCTCACATCATCTCAAAAAACTATTTCAATAAACAGTATAAATATGAAAACATTAAACAATCTCAAGTCACAAAATAGCAGCCAACAATTTCTACATTGATGGAATTGTTGATGGAATTCAACAAAGCCAGAGAGGGAGGAGAAGGGTCGGGGAGGCCAGATGGTATCATAGCTGCCTTAACCATAATCCTGGTGGAACCGCTCTGTCTTACAGCCCCTGTGGAACCGCTTAAGGTCCCACTGGGCTCTGGGCTCATTAGACAGAGAATTCATCCCGACTGGGGCCAGGGCCAATAATAATAATAAGATTACACAAGTTTATAGAAGCAATTCATCAATATATTTAAATCAATACAAATTGATTTCACCTTATCACTTTGTGCCAGTACATGAATGTACTGGATATGTAACTTAGCATTTAGTTTTTCAGTAGTACACTTTGCTGTTCAGTTAACCATAATCCTAGATCTAGAAGATAGTTATAAACCGCAGTCCATTAGCAAGGGTTAATCTCCCCGTGCATGTAATTTTTTTTTTCATGTAAGCATTTTCCTACTCCCCCATTTAAAAGGAGATATCATCAGACTGCATCTCAGTGCTCTTAATTAGTTTCTAAGTATGCCCTGATCAAGGTTACAAACATGTTTTTTACCCTTGTTTGTCAGTCCCTTAAGAAGGGTTTGACAACAGAAACTCGATTCCATCATATTTTATTAATAAGTAATAAATATGTCAACTAGCTGTGTGTCTCTTCCTGTTCATTGAGGAATCTGATTAGTAAAATGCAGGTTAGCTTATGCAAGGCTTATGAATCAATCAAATACTTTCAACCCTAGAATGTCCATACAATATAAGTATTCCACTTACCTTGTTACGCCTAAAACTAATGTTCCTTCCAGTCCATTTAGCACTTATACTTTTACCTCTCTTCTATTCCCCCTTCTAACCTGAGTTATCTACATTAAATCATTTGCTTTAAAAAAAAAGATTTAAAAATGTACTGTCACAGGTTACTTCTAGTTACAGACAGAAATAATTTTAAAAGGTGTTTGGAGTGGGAAAGAGTACTCTTCCCTGCTTTCTTACACTACGTTTGAACTCAGCCCTCTTAGTAAGCCACTTTATGGAGATGTATATGCAGGTCTATCAGTGTTGGATCTAGTTGGCCATGAGTCTACATGCGTTTGTTTCTTTTCTCTAATGTTTCATGAATCGATGCAGTCACGTTGTTTCTATCCTACGTTTTCTCAAACCGGTTAACAAAAAAAAATCAAAACCAAAATTAATTAACAGAAAAAGACAATAACAAGTCATCAGACAGATTACATCAAATAGAAACCTGTAAAAGAGAAGTATGGTTACCCATCTCAGACCTGAAGTTTTCCTGGAAGCACAGCTGATTTCCAGACATCAAATTCCCCTGGAGGAAATGGTAGCTTTGGAGGGCAGATTCTAGGAGAACCAGAAGCCCTTCAGTCCACCAGGTCAGCCTCGGGAGAAGTATTCCATAATTGTGGTACCATGACCAGGTTGGCCCTATTTCTGACTAATGTCAATTTGTGGGGGGAGCCAGAAAAGGGATCCTGAGGCAGATCTTTAAGGAATGGGCAGGTTCACAGAGGAGCAGCCAGTTCTTTAGATAGCCTTGGCCCAGTAAAATTTAGAGATGTATATATGGTTGCAAATTCTGGATTGGGAAATTCTTAGAGGTTTAGGGGTAGAGCCTGGGAAAGGTGGACTGTGGGTAGAGCAGAGACATCAGAGCAGAGACATCACCAGGGTATGATGCCATAACACCCGTTTTCTCCAGGGGAACTGGTCTATGTAGTATGTAAATCAGTTGGAAGTTGGAGAGATTTCTAGCCCCCATCTGGAGGTTGGCTACCCTATACATGGAGGCCAAATCCTGTACTTTGAATTGTGCCAAGAAAAAACCTGGAAAGCAATGTAGTTCTTGTAGAGCAGCTGTTGTACATTTATCGTGATGTGTTGGATTAGTTGAATTTTCAGCAAAGCATTCAGTGGCTGTATCATATAGCGTGCACAGGAGTAATCCAATTTACTATGAACTATGTGTAACTCTGTTTGGGTTTGCTGAGTGCCCCACACACTTGCCTGTCCTTTTCTTCCTCTTTCTTTCCAATGTCTTTCTCCTGTGTCAACTGTTTTCTGAAATTCCAAGTCAATAGGTCTTGGGAGGACTCTTATTTTATCGAAATGCACAGTGAAGCAAAATATGTAACTCCGTTAAGGCCATGAGTCATTCTGAAGAGTCAGACTTCAGTTTTTTCTTTTAAAGTTCATTGTGGTTTCTGTGTGATGAAGTACAGTCATTGTTTACTCTACTATCATTTGAAATATCTGATAAAACAGTGGAGAACTTTAGTGACAGATTGTTTAGAAGCAAAATTGAACTCTACAGCGTCAAGAGGATTAGCTGGCTGAATGATTGTTCTTCTCCTGTTTCTCTGGCCTACAGGAGGCTGGGAAGAGGCAACAGCTTGATTATTTAGCAAAAATGCAAATCACTAACCCCCTTGAAAAGAACTAGGCTCATTTTCCACAGTATATTGCTCCGCTAATGAAGGCAATTTGAATTCTGTGTTTCTCAAAAGAGATGAACAACTTCTTGGAGTGCTCAGTAAAACCTTATTATATGTGGGTTTTCCCCCTTAAATCTTCTTGAAGTTGCTCATGCTTTTAAAGCATTTGAATTAGTTCCCAAACAATCAGAGCAATAAAGTTTTGTTAGGAGACAAAGACCTAAGCTGAAAGAAATGCCATGAAACTTATATGAAACAGACTTTGGTTTTATTTATTTATTTTTATGTGCCCTATCTCAAGGACTCCAGGTCTAGCAACGTTTTTAACATGCAAGTTAACATGCAAATGTTGCAGCCACCAAGAACCATCTATATATATATATATAAAGCTAACCGTGACTTTGTTGGTCACGCCCTAACGCCAAAACGCCTTGACTGACAGCTCCCAAATTTGGCAACGGTGTCCCTTCCTGTTGCAAGCAGGTTTTCCGATCTTCACTGGGTTCGCAGGTCACACCTGAGCCCGGCAAAATCCACGTTTCCCCATACCCACGCCACAGCAATCAGGGCCCGCTGATCCGGGGAAGGGGCGTGGCTTGCCCGTCTTCGTCGTGGCGTGCACGTCACATGACGCCACCTGCTGCCACCTGCGGGGAGAGGAAGAAGGAGCGTTCCCAGCCCTGCCGCTGGAAAAACCCAGTTGGCCTTTCCCCTTCCTCCTCCCTTCCCTTCCTAACCCCCCCCCCCCGGTGAGCCACAATGAGGCGTGGCCGCCCCAGCCAACCACGTGCCACTTCTGGGGGACCAGCCACAGGGGACCAGGTGGTGCAGGAGGGGGAGCCGCCCAGAAAGAGGCACGCCAACATGCCCCAGGATCATGAAGCAGCTCAGCAACACCAAGCCGGTGGGGGAGGGGCCCGCCGAGGGGGCCACAGGGGCCGCTTCACTGTTTCCCGCCACCTGTCTGCAACAAGCACACCAGTGCCGGCCCTTGCACAGGAGTCTCTACGCGCATGCCAGCAGCGAGCCCCAGCAGGCCTCGGTCACACCATCGAGCCACAGCCCAGTCACCCAGAAAGCCCTGCCGCCCTTCCTAACCCCCACCCCACGGTGAGTCACAGCGAAGCGTGGCCGGGCCCGCTAGTTCCAGATAAAAATCCTAACAAATATCTGAGGGCTGGTAACTGTTGGAGGCCTCAAACCAAGGTTTTTCTTGTGGGAAAATGAATCACTTCCTTCTCTTCCATGTGCAAAGCTCCCAGCAGAGATGACTGGACAAATGTGGCATATTGGTGGTATTACTTTAAGGATAACACCCAGAGATGCTCAAGAAAGCAGAAGTGCAGGTGTTATGACCATAACTAATGGAGGAGTTATGGTTACTGAGGCCTAGTTGTGACCTGAGCCGTTGTTATGACCAGTATTTCCTCCAGCACTGATCCTTTTCCTTCCTAAAGACATAACACTTCTGGGAGCTTCAGCCTTGTTTCCTGGGCTACCACTTCCCCCTTGAAAAATCTGGTCTCAACCAGCTTTGCCAGCACGGTCTATTAGCTCCATACTTTTCCTACATGATTGTTTACTGTGTAAGGTTCAAAAGAGTGGGTAATTTTGCTGTTAGATAAACATCCTCTTCGTGTCAATAAAGTCTAAGCTCATGAAAGTAACCCCTTTACCAAACATTTTACCTCATATCTACTCTAACAGTGTGGTAAAATCCTTCTTGTCACTTTGCTGGACTAATGCAGAGGGGAAAGTATCTTAGGTTATTTTGATCATCTGTATGTGCTCTCTACGCACTTCCACTTGCCTTTTCACTTGTTCTCTAGCATGTAAATGTTTACCTGTACCTTTACACCATTGTTCTTGGTATGGATACTTTTCTACCCTACTCAGTACTGCTTGTACTGCTTTTTTGGAACTGACTTGGCATTTTCTTGGCATTTTTTATATCAACCTAGCAACTAAGGATGCAACCAGCTTGATTAAAATAATTCCCAGTGCCTGCTGTTCTAGGCCCCTTTTGTGTGTCCAACAATAAACCTGTTCCAGATGGTGGAAGAGGAGTGGAAATAAGAGACAGCTGCACTCAGGCACAAAAATATGAAAGAAAAGTGACATAAAATAACCATGATTTCATTCTCTCTTTTTTAACTTGTATTTTGATCTCATTTTGAATTAAAAAAAAATTAAGACCAGAACAGTCCAGTCAAACAAAAATCACATAATATACATTTCTACATCTATCATATCAATTACATAGCTAATTTAGCCTAGTTTACCACCTGTGGTCTCGCAACCATTCATGAGAGATTACTGGATAATCTGGGGCCAGTCACATGCTTTCAGCAAGGTTGTTGTGTGGAAAAAATGGAAGAGGAGAATGATGCAAGTAGGCTTGCCAGTCTCCAGGTGTTGACTGGAGATGTTCCACTATTGCAACTGATCTCAGGGGACAGAGACCAGATTATCTGAAGAAAATGGCTGCTTTGGAAGGAAAAAATTGTGGCATTACTCCCCACTGAAATCCCTTCTCTCCCCAACCCCATCCTTATAAGGTTCCACCTCCAACATCTCCAAGTAGGACCTAGGGATTCTCCTGGAGTTAGAGCTCATCTTGATTGATTGATTGATTGATTGATTGATTGATTGATTGATTGATTGATTGATTGATTGATTGGGCTTGATAGACCCCAGGTATCAGTTTGCCTGAGAAAAAATGCTTTGTAGGGTGGACTATATTCCCAAATCTTCAGGAGTTTCTCAGCCAGCATCTGGCAATCCTACTCATACACCCCTTCCCCGCTGCTGGCCAGGAGGGCCCTGGCAACCGTAGGATGCTTAAGAGCTCCTTGATGTTGCATTTACAGAAGTATTAGCAGTAGAGGAAGTAAGCACCATGGCACAGGAAACCCTGACAGTGGCGAGAGAGAAGGACAAGGCAAACGATGCAGCAAAGAGCAGCAGTGGCGTAGGAGGTTAAGGGCTCATGCATCTAATCTGGAGGAACCGGGTTTGATTCCCAGCTCTGCCGCCTGAGCTGTGGAGGCTTATCTGGGGAATTCAGATTAGCCTGTGCACTCCCACACACGCCAGCTGGGTGACCTTGGGCTAGTCACAGTTCTTCTGAGCTCTCTCAGCCCCACCTACCTCACAGGGTGTTTGTTGTGAGGGGGGAAGGGCAAGGAGATTGTAAGCCCCTTTGAGTCTCCTGCAGGAGAGAAAGGGGGGATATAAATCCAAACTCTTCTTCTTCTTCAAAGTCTTTGTGAGCATTTCCAACATAACTGCACGAATGATTTTCATGTAGTTGTGCTTCTGTAACTGTTGTCTGTTGTAGACGAAATCTGGGTCTGAATGTATATGGCCAATTATAATTGAAAAAATGAGATTTAAAAAAACCCAAATCCCTCAGTTGTTCAGAATAATATGGCAAAGATTTCTGTACCTAAACATATAAATATAATTGACCTGTCAATCTCCAGGTAAAGTCTTCTAAAATTACAACCAATCTTCAGCCTACAGAGATAAAAGTGAACAGAAACTTGCCACAGTCTGAGTACAATAAAAGAACTGGTTCTTGCTGGCAAATACTTTGTGGTGTGTCATTCGGCTTTTCCAGTCTGCCAAAGTGATGGATTCTTCCATTGTGCTAAAAAAAAGGATTCTAATCAAGAATACTGGACAATTCAGAAACCAGTCTATAGTCTTCAGTTTGAAGAACATAGCCTAGAAATAACACTATAACAACAACAATAATTTAGAAGCAAAAAATCATAGAGTTGGAAGGGGCTGTACTAGCCATCTAGTCCAACCACCTGCTCAATTTAGGATCAGTTTAGTTACAGCAAATTCAATATTCCCCAGTTTATCAGTTTAATTTTTTACATATATAATTTTCCAACTATGCTTTGTGATAAGAGACCAAAAAGTCTTATCCAACTGCTATCTTCCATTCACGGGCATTACCACTGTTTGGATAAACCACTTAGTTACATGGTTATCTTCTGTGGTTCTGAGTCAAGTATTCCATTCTATGTCTTTTGAACAATTCTGGAATTTCTGCTAACTTAATTAGTGTGCATGTGTACTCAAGGTGCATTTCAGCATGAATTTTGATATGTGATGTGTGTTTCAGTCTGTAGTCCCATGGTATCTCTATAATGGCAACACATATCCAAATGCATTTTGCAGAGGGAAACATATTGAATTAGGCAAACTCAGATTTTCCTGTTTCTTTTGGCTTGCTTCCCTTTTCCTCACTGACTACTCACCAAAGTAGCAATCATGGAGTTGGCCTCGTATAGGCATAGGATGCTTCTGCAAGTCATATGCAGTTATTTTAGTCTAAGGAGGTATTTTAAATCTCTTTGTGTATATAATTCCCCTACTTTTTTTTCTACAAGCAGTTTTGATATGGTACTATAACACGGTTGCCAGTGCTACTTTGGAAAATGCTGAGAGATTTTAATGGCAATGCCTGAGGAGGGTAAACTTTGAGGAGGATATGATGTCACTTCCAAATGACACTATAGAGATTTCTCCTATCTCCTATCGTAGAAAATCCTAAAGCATCGTTATGGAGGCTACTTCCTGGCCATTTTTAGTCTACTCAGTTTCTCAAGAGTTGTGGTTGGGGTTGAGGCCAGGGGTTTACTTGATGCTAGTTTCTGAGCAAATGGCAATTTTGCTGTTTTTTGCATTTGTTTGTGGGAAATAATATGTGGAGCATCCCATTTATTTTCAGGGTTGGCCTCGACAATACCTAATATTTCAGGATGTAATAATATCAGCAGGATAATAAACAAGCAAGAGGCAACTCTACTGTGTTCTAAGTCTTTCTAAGTGATGGCCTCTGTAAAAGTCTACTGTGAGGCTTCCCAGATGTGCATTATTTTTATTACATGTAACACCTCCTTAATTATAAATTGACTAGTTTTTATTAGATGCATAGATACAGAAAAGAATGGATACCCATCACTATGCAGCAGCACATTTTATATTGCCCCTTTCTTACTTGCTATCCTTTATGTTTGGAGTGAACAAAAACCAAACTACTGTTAATTTGTATTGCATTTTTTTTTAAAAAAATCTGCCATTCAAAAGGAAAGTACAAAAACTTGGCCTGGGTTCTGAAAAAAAATTGCAATGGCTACCCATGCTGATATGCTGACAAACAGACAATTGTCAGGGCACTAGGAGGCCTTGTGGCACTGACAGTGTCTCAGAAGCTCATCTTGGACCTAGCTGGTGACTGCCTGGGCCCTGGAAGCAATAATGGGCATACGCTAAACCCTTCAGCTCCTCTAATGCTGCCATTCCCTACCTCACCACCTCAAGATGCACCTCACTTAACTTACTTTACTTGCTTTCCTGGAAAGCCAGGCCCTGTGCTGACCAAAATGGCCTGCTGTGCACCTATATGAAATGTGTGCCATGGGTTGCCTACCATTAGGTTAAAAGTTCATTGCACTGCTCGGAAATACTAGTGCTGTATGGGTTGCAGCACAGGGAACTGCATCTTTAGGGAGAAATCTATGAAAATCCTTTGGCAGGGGTTACTCTACAGCAGGGGTAGGGAACCTGCGGCTCTCCAGATGTTCAGGAACTACAATTCCCATCAGCCTCTGTCAGCATGGCCAATTGGCCATGCTGGTAGGGGCTGATGGGAATTGTAGTTCCTGAACATCTGGAGAGCCGCAGGTTCCCTACCCCTGCTCTACAGCAAATGATGTAGGAATTTAAAATACTGATATACCGCCTTATTCCTGAGTGCCTCAAGACCCAAGGTGGGTAATAACTGTGGTGGACAAATCCCTGGTGGACAGTCACAAAATGTCCCTTGTAATGTAATTGTTTCCATTATTGTTGTCGTGATATATCCCTATTTTTAATTTAATGCCTTCCCTTGGAGTAACAGCAAAACTGTTCATTCCAGAAATACTACCTTTCATTGCTTGTGCCATTTTTATATCAACATAACGAGTGTCCCTCCTAGACTCTTAAAGAGAAGTACTTCATCTACTTAACCCATTTGCTCTGCAAATCGCCAAATCCAGCTAATCTGATTGAATCAAGGATTAAATTAGATTGAATGAATCAACATCAGGGACATGAATACAGCTAGAAAAGTTACAGAGCTGTACATTTGATCAGAGCCAAATCCCTGTAAACATCCCGGGGAAGGGCAATTTGTGTGTATTATCAAAATGGCTTTATGAAAAGCAGGGCTTAAAAGCTAATCACCCCTCTCCTCATATTCGTAGTTGAAGGACAAATGGTTTCTGCAAGGAAAACCTCTTACAAACAACCATGAATATATTCAGCATTCTAAATTCATTTTCCAATATACTGTCTCTAACAGAAGTGGAATAGAATAAAAGTTAATTACGTGAATTGTAGGAAAACTATACCTACTGGTTCATAACCAAGGGAGAAGTTTCAGGTCCTCTGCCATAATTCCTTCTGAATGAAGAAGAGGAAATGTTTTTTCAGACAGCCAGTTTTGAGTCAGAATATTTGAATATGCTTAAAAATTAAGAATATTTGTCTTTCAAGGAGTCCTTTGCAATGTTGTTTATGATCCTGAAACATACACACTGCAGAATCCTAAAAAACACTTTCAAGAGAGTAAGTACCATTACATAGATCTATGTAGGGTTGTGAAAAGGCTTGTTAGGAGACTCTCTTAATTTCTGAGAATTGTTTCCAGACAGGCAAATGAACTGTCTCTCTTCAGTGCTTGCTGATTTCCAAGGGTGATGGATACTCAGGGTTCAGATTAAGTATCCTTGAAATCTATTTGGTATACAGCTCAGTCATTTTTCTCATGTGGATGCTACGTTAGAGCCAAGAAAAATTTATGAGAAAACCCAACCTCTGCTGAACTGTAGCCATCAGCTTCTAGTTAATTTCACATTGCTGCCAGTTCAGTTGACACTCTGGACCCAAGCTGTGCTATGGGAACCTGAACCAGCAGAATCTCAGAAATGAATCTCCTGGGGGAACCAAATGTCTCCATAGTGGATATATTGTGTGTGGCATTGAGACCTAACAAGAGAGAGAACTGCAGGCTAAAGATGTTCTCAAGTACAGTGTTTACATTCTTGGTATTTGATATAGCAGTGATGTAAGGATGCTGGTGAATTTAGATGGAACTGATCAAGCATTGCTAGTCCCTGATGATTTCAATAATACTGTACAGGAGCAGTATTTGAGTTGTTCTTTAAAAACTATTTGCACGGTTATAGTGTTCATTTGAATAGCTTGGACAGAATCTCAGGTAGTGATCTTTGTCCTATAAACCTTGGGAAGCCAATTTATACATTTGCACCATATTTAAATATTTAACAGCTTAAGCAAGTGCCCTCCCTGCATGAGTGGTGCGACATACAAACTCATGTAATAGCACCAATCAATATCTGGAGCAAAGACAGATGTTTCTTGAAAACGCCAGCTACCTTGATCTGTGATCTTGTGTAAATTCACAGAAAGTCTCAAGTGGAGAACAACAGCAGCTTTAGAATAGAATTGGAAATTAAGTTTGTGACAGTCAAGTGCATGTCCCCCCACCCCGTATGAACTATAGCATTATTAGTTATTCTGTGAGGCAGGGGTCACACTAGCATCCCAGTCCAGAGTGTGGGGGTAGAGCTGCGTCCTGGGAACACCGCTAGAGCACTACCACCAAATAGGCAATCTGCTCCATGGGTGCCAGGTGAGAAGAAACTCTTTTTTCTCCTGAGAAAGCCCGAAGGCACACAAACTTACACTATCATTTTGGGTGGCATGAGTCTGTACCTCTGAATGGGGGTGTTCCTGGCCAAAAGTCCTTTGGGCGCCAGCTAAAGTTGGCTCTGTTCCTGGGGACAACCGCACAATGCTCCCCCTCCCATGCCAGTGTGGCTTCCTATAGTACAGGAGCTATGGCATGGCGTAAAAGTTCCAGGTTCCTGCACTATGGCACCCTGCCGCCAAGTCCCCTGTGCTGCCTTCCATGCCCTTTGCACGGCACTAGTAGCACTAGTGCCACTTTCAATGCAGCTTCAGTCCCGCCTCCTTTGGATTGCACTGTAAGTGTGTGTATTAGTGGTTGAATCAGTGCCCTGAATTTCTACAGGTGATCCCAGGATCTAAGGTCTGCTCAGTTATATGGCAACATTATAGAATATTGCTGTGTCTTTTGCAGCGTGGAGAAGAGAGTGCTATCCTTTTAATAATAATAATAATTGTTGTTGTTATTGTTATTATTGTTATTATTATTGTTATTGTTATCCATGTGACAATTCAGTGTTTACTCACAATAGCCTGCTCCCATTTAAAAGAAAACACATACCTAGTAAAAAGGCCTTGAGATGGCAAAATAGGAATATAATTTTTTTAATTGAACATTTCAAACTAATGACATCAATTTGCAATGTTTTGTTTTATAGGAAACTTATTCCAATTGTTAATTAAACAATTGATTAACAGGGTTTTTTAAAATCCCAGAATGGTCTAAATGAAAGCTTTATATTATCTTTGACTGAGAAAAAAGCTACAAAGGATAGAGTGCTATCCTTGAAAACCTTTCCAGAGTTAGGCTGATTTGATCTTGTTTTTCTGGATTATGATTATTAAGATTTGGGTTTCAAATATGATGATTTTATTGTATGGCGATTTTATTGTAAGGCTTTTTGAGAATTTTGCCCTTGAACACAGAGCAGTTATTCAATAAATAAAATAACAAGAATTGATGTTCTTAGAGATTTTCAGTGCATTGGAAAGGGAAAAGCTGTTCGTTTTTATTTGTTCGTTTGTTTGTTTTGGCTTTTCTTCCATGAATAATATTTTGCATGCATGTTGAGTACATCTCTTCTTGTATTGGTCTACTGGATGAGATCCCATTTAATGGTTATACTATTTGCTCCCAGAACATGTTAAAATATTTATATCAGTAGCTGCGTATAATAGAAACTGGCACTATGAGGCCAGATGGCCATTTATCAGGGAATACCAAGACCACCATTGGTTCATGGAGTAAATCACAGGAAGAATTCCATCCTCTTTCCACTGGGTACAACTGAGTATCCTTATTATTAGTATCCTTATTAGTACTCACAATTGGAAGATGATGGTAGAGCTGTCAAGACTCAAACCTCAAATACCCTTTCACATTATTGAGATTAGCCCCCCCCCCCCCCGGTAATCTGGAAATCTGTCTAACTTTTAAAAAAATATTTCTGAGTTTCTAAAAAAAAATTGTAAGAAGGATTAAGAGAGTAAAAATATAAGTAAACATAGACAGTAAAACAATACAATTTAAAAAAAACAATTATAATGAAATCAGAATTACGGTAGTTATTAAGTTGATCTATATTTATAATTGAACCCAACCTAAGACGGAGGTTCTGGGGGTGGGTCAGGGAGAGGTGCCGGCTGATTTTGGTCTGCCTGTCTTAGCCGGTGAGGAATTACATCTGTCCTCAACAGTGTGCAGGACATGATTCTGGACTCCAGGTTGTCTTTGAAGGCCCAGGTTTCTAGGACTGCCCAGAGTGCTTTTTAAGATAATGGCATGTATCTAACTGTACTTCTGAAGAATTAAGGACGCTTAAAAGATTATGGTGATTTTCATTACCTTCCTCTGGAAACCCCTACTTTATCCCTTTGTTAAGTTCCAGTTTCCCTGACATAGTTATGGTTACATCAGTGGACTGCAAAGGAAAATCTGAAATTGCTACACCCCTCTAAAAGAAACATATCTTTGGGGCTGGTTGGCATCTTCTGCAGGATCAGAGTTATAATTGAACTGAGTTGTTTAGCGTTACAGAACTTTGCAGGTAGTCAGGACCACATGTGAATTACATTTGCTTACATATCCTATAGTACGAATTCATTTCGACAGGAGAATCAGCTGTGAGACAATGTTCCTGGAGGAAACTGAACAGTTAAACTCCAGGCAAGGATATGTCAATTCAATTTCCATTGAAATTCCCCTTGACTGACTTTCTCATCATTGTGAACACTCAATCAATTTAGTCTGTACTCATGCGCTCTAAGATACAACTTGAAAGAAGGATCTTGACCTCTGTTGCATAAAAGACTCTTTGAGGGAATTTTTCATTGACAAACCTGATTTGAAAAATAAAAACAACGTTTCAGTTCCTCTAGATGTTGAAAGCATTGTTTTAAAAATCTATTGGTAAATCCAGTCATTAAAATTGTGCAGTAAGAAGGTGAGGACCTGTTCCTCACCTTTTCTAGCTGGCATGAAATCTAACTTGTGGGAACAGTGAAACTATACAAGAATATGCAAATCTTGAGCCTCTTTAAATTCTGCTAAACTTCTGTGTCTTCTTGGTGGGGAGCGTGGTTTTTTAAAATATGTAGGAATCCACAGGACTTGCAGGAAGCATCACATTTTCTCCTCCCCCACTATTTTCCCTTCCCTGAAAGCCTGCATAACCTTTCTCCTTTACATGCTTCCTTTTCTTCTTCTAGGGTTACCAACCTTACAGTGGGGCTTGAGATCTCCCGGAATCACAACAGATCCCCCAACTGCAAAGATTCAGTTCCTTGCTAAGGTTGCCAGCTTTAGGTTGGAAAATTCCTGGAGATTTGGGAGTGGAGTACTGGAAGGGCAAGGGTTGGGGAGGAAAGCTACGTCAGCAAACAGCCCACCCTCCAAAGCAACGATTTTCTCCAGGTGAACTGATCCATGCCATCTAGAGAGTACATGTAATTTCTGGTGATCTTAGCCCCCACCTACTGGTTGGGAACCCCAGTTCGCCTGGAGGAAATGTCTGATTTGGAGGGTAAAGTCTATGGTCCTACACCACTTTTAGGTCCCTCTATTCCTCAAACCACACCATCCCCAGACTCTATCCCCCAAATCTCCAGGTATTTCCTAATCTGGAGCTGGCAACCCACCTGACCAACCTAACTACCTTTATCCTGTTTTCATTTCCCCCCTCCACCACCACAGCTTCTGTCTAGGATAGATGTGGTCCAGTTGTGTGGTGCCAGCTACTGGAACTGGCCCATTTGCATTGGAAGAATCCTCACATACTTGTGGGTTCATACCTCACTTTTCCACCACACACACTATTTCTTCTTTCCACCCTCCTGGCAACTCCCATCTTCTCTCCCCTTTTTACTTCCTAATTCTCTCCTTCCTATCCATTTACCAGCCTATCTTTCATAAGATGCCTGTTGCTGAAGAGTAGCAAGTAGCCACGCCTTGTTGAGGCATGAAAACTGGGTGGTATCAAGTAGGGCTGTGGACCATTTCCCCCCAGTATTTTTCAGGTTTGGGTTTAAAAGACTTAAAATTTTTCAAAAAATACAAAAAAGCCGAACCTTCATACTAATATGGTAGCTGGAGGGGTGTGTGTGTGTGTGTGTGGGGGGGGGGGGTGTCCCAGCTTTTCTTTATCTTTTTCTTCTGACTTTTCCAAAAGTTTTTAGGTCCATTAAACCTGAGTCTGAAAAAGTCCTTTAAAGTCAGTTTGGATTTCACAGTAGCAGATGGTGCAGAACTTAAGCTCTGCATTGCCTGTTGCCTCTAGGACCCACAAGGACTTTAGAGTTAGAAAAGCAGAGCTGAACACTGGCCTAAGGGATTCTAGAGATCCAGGTGTTTTTACCTGTGATGGCCATTTTGGAAAAATCAGCGGGGTAAGACATTACACATAGTGCAAGAACATGATGGAATGTAATTAGGTAAAAATGAAATGTGTTGACGAAAAATAGATTATTCTCAGTTGCAAGGATTGGTGATAATGCAGAATTACAAGGTCATGAAGAAAAACAGTTGCAAACAGCTAGATCAAAAGGACATTAAATGCAAGAACATGGTGGAATGTAATTAGGTAAAAATAATATGTGTTGAAGAAAAATAGACTATTCTCAGTTGCAGGAATTGGTGAGAATGCAGTTTCCTTAGCTTTGTAACTCCTGTAGTGGTTGAGAAATCTCAACAAGTTGCTGATGACAGACACAAATGTTGCATATATTTGTCAATATACACTTATAGGATTCACCCTTTTTGTTTTTAGGGCATCTTAGAAGTACATCTGAAGATTCTGTTTAAATAGCTGTATATTTCTTCATGTTAGCTGCAATGCTTTATTTTGTTTGGTTCTGATTTTTGGCAGTTTCAGTAGGCTGTTATCCTAAGGTTACCTTAAAAGCTGTTGAGTACTTGGAGGATGATAAATGCTAGTGGCCAAAAGTTTTTATACGTGATGACAGAAAAGGGCAAAGGACAAGGAAAGAGCAGTTCATTCCTATTGTGATGCCTTCAGCCATCCTGTTTTGAATGATAAGAGTGGATTTAGATTCTCATGAGTGTGAGGCCTTTGTGTTTTGTTTTTTGGCCTGGGATGCCACATGGAACTTGGTCTCTCCTGTTGGGATGGAGTGCTTTAGAGTCAGAAATTCCATAGTTTCTGAATCTGACAGCAGTTGAAATGGAAAAGTAATCTGTAGTTGAGGAAAAGAAATAGAAAATAGGGCCAATGGGTGGGAATAATAAGCTAGCTAGGAGTAATGAAAGATTCACATGTGTTGAGAGAATATGGTTTCCAAACAAACCTTGTGGGGAAGGGGTCATCCAAGCCCCTGCCTTCAGCAGCTCCCTTGCCCATCACACCACCTCCTGCACTGTTGGGACTTTTGGAGGCTTAGAAAAAGAGAAGGAAAGAGATTTTGCTACACATGGTGGTGGTTGCTGTGGTGGTGGTGGTTGTTCCCACTCCCTTCCTGTCCACTGAGTTCTTGTAAACATCCTGGACAGGGAACCCAGCCACCTCCTCACTGGCCTCTTCTGTGAGGCTAGTGAAGCAGGCGGCAGATGCTCAGTCAATTCCCCTGTAGCTTCACGATAACTAGCAGCCTTGTGTGACCTCAGGAGAACATTGACCTGCATCTGCAGCCTCTTTCCCTGCTTCCCACTGCCATGAAGCTGCCAGCAGGCATTGGAAGTGACTGTAAGACCTGAAAAGTCCCATACTGCATTTCTGCTGATGTACCATTCTTTCGCCTTGCTTCTGTCATGCTGGCTCGTTTGACAACTGTTGGTTGTGGTTGAATTGGGACCTTACTGTGTTGCTGCTGCTGCTGAAGTCTTTATCCCGGTTGCCTCTATTCTGACAGTCATCTCTATTGCTGGTTTCATGTGAGCCTCCTGTGACCAGTGGTGGGATTCAGTAATTTAACAACCGGTTCCGAAAGGACTCAGTGCTGGGATTACAACCAGTTCTCCAAACTAGACAAAAAATTAGCTACCAGTTCTGCCGAACTGGTGCTAATAGGCTGAATCCCACCACTGCCTGTGACTCTTATGGGCCTGCACCTGGACAAGCTTGTAAGCACAAGGTCATGCTATTTGCAGCCATAATGGTTTAGTAGCTAGTTCAGAATACAAATAGTGCCTTAACCATTCTGCTCCTCACCTCACTATCCCTTGCTAATAAAAGCAAACTTTTCTGCAATATTCCCACAATGAAAAGTGAAATGTGAAAATTTACATAAGCTCTTGAAAAATACCAGAAGATCCCAATATCACCACAGCCTCTCCAGTGAAAAGGATCAGGTAGTAGGAGGCAGTAGACCAAATAGGGATGGCCCAGGATAGCCTGATCTCATCAGAACTCGGAAGCTATGCAGGGTCACCCCTGGTGTTGCAGTTGCAATGATGCTGTTCCTTTTTTCTTGCAGAGTTTGCAATCTGAATGAGAGGTTACAACCTGTTGCTCAGATCATTCTTTATCTTGGACAGCTCGTTGAAACAATTTCAGAAAAAGGCCAGATTGATTGCTTTTTAAGAGTTGCAATTGACCTTATCTTTGTATATCTGATGATCTCATATGTACTTTCTTATTGACTATTTGTACCTGTGTTGTCTGTTATTTAGCATAGCCAATAAGATATCTAGAATTAATCACATGATAGTAAAAAAAATCAAACTCAGAGAAAGATAAGACCGATTTGTTTCCTATAAATAAACACTCCTGTGAAAAGCAAATCAGATTTCTCTGGCTAGAAGTTTCAGATGTGTAAGAAAAAGAGGTGATCTGCCAGGTTGAGGGAGGATAGCAAGGGGAAGCTTGGAGTAGAAGAATACACAAACACCTTTCCTTGGTAAAATTTGTTAGCCACAGCTTGTTTATTAAATCTGGGCAAAGGAGCAGAGATTCAGAATAGGGAAGGCATTGAGCAACCCTCATGCCCCACCCCCAATGAAATACCTTTCCTCAGTTCACCTGCTGGAGGATACTGAGGAATGGCAAGTAAAAATGTTTTTTTTTAAATTAACAATTATAATATGAATAAGTAGGAGCTCTCCCTTTTCCTGGCCTGAGGTGATCAAGTGTGCCATCCCTTCTTCCCCTTTCCAGGTGGTCTCTGGCCCATCCTGCTCCTGTCAGATAGCTGGCCCAGGCAACTGGGGCCAGCCTGTTTTGGCTCTGCTTGCTTGCTCACCCTCTGCTTGCTTGCTCTCCCTCCTCCTCCTCCTCCTCCTCCTCCTCCTCCTCCTGCTCACTTCTTCCACTCCCTCTCCCCACTTCTCTGTCATATCTCTGTCTCCCTTTATCATCTGCTGCCTGCCTCAGTCCATTTCCTTCCTCCCTTTCATACCTTCCCCCCTCGCAAGCCAGACCTTTCATCCCCCTCCCGCTCACCCATAGGCTCGTGGGCTATCTATCTGGCCCTACTGGAGCCTTGATTGGCTGGCTGGAGTACTGGAGCCTTGATTGGCTGACTTTCAACTCTTCCCTGCAATTCCACAGCCCAGGCACAGCCCGCTGTCATTGTAGGGCTTGTCGCCATTGTCAGGGAGCTGGTGGGGGATGGCCGAGTACCCATGAAGACTGGGCCAACTGCAGCCTTATCCCCCAGATCAGTGCTGTACTTTGGAGCCTTTGTATTAGCTGTCCCTGTTCCCAGGGTGAATGTGGGTTGCCAGCACAGCGAGCGCCCAGTGGGTGTGTTTGGGGTGGTCTGGGAGACTTTGGGTGGGATGGAGAGTGCCGCTGCAACCACTATCTCCAGACATCCTGGATCACTGATAATGCCAGGGACACTGATTATGGCTTTTCTCATTTCTCCAAAGTCAGGGACAAAGAGTAGTACTAGGGGAGAGAATCAAGGTACTCTTTAGTGTAATCAAGGTACTCTTTAGTGTGTGGAGTCCCTGATGGTGTATTCTTATCCACAATTTTATTTAATATCTATACACGCCTACTCACCCAGCTAGTCCAGAGTTTCAGACCAAGTTATCATTAATATGCTGATGACACCAACTGTATCTGTTGATGGGTTGCTGGCTAGATACCACCTTGGATTCATTGGCCAGTCGTCTGGAGACTGTGGTGAAGTGGCTGAGACAAAGTTAGCTGAAATTGAATCCATTTAAGATGGATGTCCTATGACTGAGCCAGGAAGACCTGGGATTGAGGTTCCAACCTGCTACTCTTGATGGAGTACAACTGATACCTGCACTGACTGTCAAGAGACTCAGGGTGATCCTAGATGCTTCCTTATCAATGGAGGCACAGGTCACCAATGTTGCCAGGGTGGCATTTTTTCCATATTTGCCAGATACAGCAATTGGGTCCCTACCTATCTCACCCTGACCTAGCCACTGTGACACATGCAGTAGTCATCTCCAGGTTAGACTCCTGTAAATCTCCAGGTTAGACTCCTGTAACTCATTCCACGCAGAGCTACCTTTGAGACTCCTTTGAAAACTCCACCTAGCCCAGAATTCAGCAGCATCGGTCCTTACAGGGACTCCATGTCAGACTAATATTTGACCAGTGCCCCGTCAACTGCACTGCTCCAGGTGGAGTACATTAAAGCCCTAATGGTCTGGGATGTTGATATCTACTGGACCACCTCTTCTGATATACCCACCAAAGTGTACTTTGCTCATCAGGAGACCACCTGCTGGTGGTCCTTGGACCTAAAGCTTTGAGCCAGAGCCCTGATGGAACTCTCTTTCAAGTGAAACCCAGGCCCTGTAGGTTCTGATACATTGTTCCATCGGGCTTATGGTTAAGGGAAGGAATGATTTCCATTGTTGGCCTCCCTTTCCCCTCCCCATATTTCTTTGAACATTATCCCTTTCTTATTATTGCTCCCCCTATTGTGTTTTAGTGCCATTGTTTTAATTTAATTAGGTTTTATTATGGGATTTAAATGTATTTATCTTTAATTTTTTTTTACTATTGTATTGTACTTATTGGAAACCACCCCGAGCCCAACTTGTGAGGTAAGAATCAAAGAAATAAATACATTTCAGCTAGAATGTAAACAGTATTTGTGGGGTGAGTTCTGAAGTCTTTATTTTCTTCTGACTTGCACAATAAAAATAATCTTTAATAAATGATTATGCGGCTTTTTTGTCTTTTTGTTGATAGCTCAAAGGAGAAAAAAGCTATATCCATCAACTTTCTTAATTTTGTATTATCAGTGCTAGAAGCAGAGGAGTTTCTCTAATGGGATAAATCCTAGAGAATGTTGTGGCTTCTCATTTTCACAGGCAAAGCCTTGATTGAAATCAGTGCTGTGAAAAATCTCTGTTAGGGTACGGGGGATAATCTCTTACTGCACAGGTTAGTACTTGGAAGAGAGATCCCCAACAAAGTCCAAGGTCACTATATAGAGGCAGGCAATGGCAGATTACCTCTGAATGTCTTTTGCCTTGGAATTCCTATGGGGTCACTGTAAGTCAGCTGTGACTTAATGGCACTTTCCATCACAGTAGTAGCTGATATAAAAGACCTCAGCCTGAAACTCTGAAGAGCTGCTGCCAATCTTGAGTGGACATTAATTAACTTGTGGACCAGTGATCTGATTCGGTATGAGGCAGCGTCGTGTGCTCAGTGAAAGGGGCATAGGCTTGAATCCTATGAAGGAGTTTCATGCATATTAGTCTCTGCCACTAAGTGTTCTTCTTCCTCCACTAAAACTTCAGTTTGTGCAAGATCAACGATTTGCAATGAACCATTGAACAAGCAGAAGTGTTTGCAGAAGAGGAAGCACAGTCTGAGGACACCTATTATGCATGAAACTCCTTCTTATGTAGGTTTGGAAGTCATTATCAACTATGAAACACTGGGAAATAATCCATTACAGGGATGTCCTGTTCTGTCATCTTATTTGCAGCTATGAAATATTATATAAAGTGTAATTTTGAAATCTCACTGGGAGCCTCTGACTCTTATGCTGGAGCCATGGAAGAAGGTTATGCCTTGACTGCATGTGAAATATTGTCTGTGCCTGACAAAGTCACTTAAATGGTACTTTGTGTCAAGTATAGTAGATGTGATGAATCCATAATGTACTTATAAAGCATACCCCCTCCCCTTTTTCTCCTAGGCAATGATTTGTTTCTAGTTGCAGTTCATGAATTGGGACATGCCCTAGGCTTGGAGCATTCGAATGACCCAACTGCCATCATGGCTCCATTTTACCAGTACATGGAAACTGACAACTTCAAACTTCCTAGTGATGATTTACAGGGAATCCAAAAGATCTATGGTATGTAGCTTTTCCATAAAATAATTACTCATGGGGGAGGTTGGCTGCTTTTGATCTTGAAACACCAGTCTAATATATCATGCTGGGTACACACATTGCATATGACCAAAATATCAAATCTGCATGTGTGTTGTGTGTCCAGATCTCTGCCTCTTTTTCACAATGAATGGGACAGACAACCTACACAAAAGATTCATGCGCACATGGGCTTGTATGAAGGCAGCCTTAATTACAGCAGTTCACTGAGGGTCAGTTTAGGGGTCAGTGGGATTGCATGGGAATAAGTATTTTGAAGATTGCATTTTCAGTTAAACAGCTATGAGCACCCAAATCCAATGATAACCATTTCATTAAAATAATTTCATCAAAGAAGCATTTGATTTCTTGTTGCCACGAAGGCAGTGCCTTTGTGCAAGAGAAGGATGTATTCAGATACTGTTTGCAAGCTGAGCTAAAATCGGGGGTCTCAAATCATTAACACAGTAGTAAAAATATATTTTCAAGGAGATCCTAAACTATTCAGAAATTTGAACTGTGCAGTCCAAAGGGGGAAGGGGCTGAAGGCGCATTGGAGGAGGCGAAAGGGTTGTACTAGCACCCATGCCGCCAGTACTGTCCAAAGTAGCACAGACCCTGGCACAGAGAGACTTACTTTGACGGTGGGGAAGCACAGCACAGGATCCAGGAAGTGTTCCTGCACATCATCATTCCTGTGCTGCAGGAGGCTATGCCAGCATTCCAGGGTGTGGAGGCAAGTTTAGTTGGCTCCCAAAGGACTTGCCCCCTATGCTGGCATCTGACTGACTCCATCAGAAAGTGTGCTGTAAGTCTGTCATCCCTATGGGATTTTTCAGGCAGCTGATATCCCCCCCCCCTATTTTTCCCTTCCCATGCTGCTTGAAACCTCATTGGAGGTGACATGGATGTGCTGCCAGGATACCATCCCTGGCCACTGCTTTTCACACCCCTCCCATTTGGATTGGACTGCCTGTGTGAGTTGTGAGTTCTTGGAAATTTACCTAGCTAGGTTCTGTAACATCTTCTGCAGTCTGTACAGGTACCTCCAGATATTAATTTTGGTCCTCTGCATGTCACTTTTGACCTTACCTCGATGTAGGACATCCCCCCCCCCCCAAAAAAAAAACTTGGGCTCAGCTTCTATCCTTTATGCTTAACTCTTGTCATATTCCTTCCTTATTTTTCTCCTTTATTCTTTTTTTTTATTTACTTCTCTCCATTTCTTCCTCTATCTCACATTTTGAAGTGGAGCAGATATAATAGGCATTTTGTACGTCAAACACCAAACCATCTAAGGTCAGTTGCACTTTGCTTGCTTGACCTCTGCGATCTTTTAATATTCTGCTGGTCATTGACTACTTACATTTTTTAAAGTTTAATTTCAAGAGGAATAACTTCTGTCATGTAAACTGTGTTTAGTTAACCATCTTGTGCTGAAGCATACTTTTATTTGCATACTAGTTTCCACTCATTCCCCATTTCGTCTGTTACAAAGTATCTACCACACGTTCAGTTGCTGTGTACATTGATAATAGTGGGCAAAGGAAAACCAGGGGTGTGATGAAGGCTCAGGAGAGCCTCTTTCATTGGAAGGCTTGTTCAACTATAAGAAGATTTCAAAGTTGGCCAAGCAGGGTGGAGGAATACAGTTAAATGAATAGGGTTCTATGCATTCCACTAAAGGCAGCATCTTCCTCCACTGGAAGTAAGCTTCTTTCTGTGGAAGATGTGTATTTTGGTGAAACAAGCCTTCTTGAGCTAGAGGAAAACTCTGCCATTGTTTTTATGTTTAAGTATTCAGTTAGCACATGCTGGGTGCAAACTTTCTTTGCAAATGCCTTGGGTTAGTTCACGATGGAAAGATTGTAATGGCTGCAAATCAATTAATGTCATTGTACCGTAATTCTTAACCTATGTATTAATCTGTTGGTATTTTTCAAGGTCCTCCTGACAAAATCCTACCACCAACAAAACCTCTGCCAACAGTGCCCCCGCATCGTTCTGTTCCTCCAGCAGATCCACGGAAAAATGACAGGCAGCCTAAACCTCCACGGCCGCCAACAGGAGACAAGCCTTCATACCCTGGAGCCAAACCCAACATCTGTGATGGAAATTTTAACACTCTAGCAATTCTTCGCCGGGAAATGTTTGTTTTCAAGGTAAGATGCTGGTTTTTTTTCTTTTTCAATTGATAGATCAAGTAACCACACTTCTGCTTTTTCTCTTACTCATCTGGCTGTCTCATCTGGCTTCTGCTTCTGAGTTTTCTTAACATTTTAAATATCAAGAAAATATCTGGAAGCTAAACATCTGAATGAGTTAAAAATCTGACAGACAAAAGGCTGGAACCTTCTATTTTGGGGAATAGATTAATGTCAGCGGAAAGTTGCAATACTTCAAACTGTAACGGTAAGTAAATGCTGAATGTTGTGCAGAGATAAAAAGGCATGATTCACAGCATGAATAGGAACTAATCGGCATGATTTTGTTGGGAATTTAGCCACTTCCAGGCTCATTGCAGTTATTGTGTTTTCTTTATAAGGCCCCTGTAATTTAACTTTATAATTAGATCAGTCTCTTGCAAAGGATGTTTGTCATTGAGCAATGGTTGCCTTGATACATTTTAGAAATGAGGCCTTCGCAGGCCTTTATAGGTTTGTTGTTAGTTGCTTATTTCCATTGTCATTTTCTTTGGAGAGGCATGCCATATGGCATGCATCCTGTGGAACAGAAGCCTATTTTTTGATTTCACTAAGGTTTCAAAGACTGTTAAGGAAACCCGTTTGTGTGAATGGAACAGAGATCTGGTAAGCTATCTTGTAGGGCTTCCAAAATGTATTTGGAAATTGCAGAACAATGATTTAAAAGAATGTTTTAGAAGTTTGGTGCAAATATTCTATATTAATGAACAGTATGTTATTTAGCTGTTGTGGGTATTCAAGACTGTGTGGTCAAGATCTGGTAGTCTGAAGATGTCAGCCATAGATGTGGGCAAAACATTTGGAGCAAAAACTACCTGACCAAGACCACATAGCTTGGAAAGCCCACAGCAACTAGTTGATTTCAACCATGAAAGCTTTCAGTGATACAACAGTATATTACCTTTTCTCTGTACTTTAAGTGCCCCCATTTGGTTAAATAGGCATGATTTTCAAAATTATACAAATGCTGTGTAACTCTTTACAGCTGTCCCCAAGGAATTAACCTTGTAAACACTGGCCATTACCCACTTGTGGTCTCCTTCATATTGAGCGTGCATTCCCTTCAGGTTGGATACTCAGTTACACACATGTTTCCCCCTCTTCAGAGATCACCCCACCTTCAGATCAGAGAATACCCACAGTTTCTGAAAACTCTGAAAGTGCAACTTTTCCTCTCCCTTCACAGGGAAAGTGAAGGAAGTCAACATGTGTTTAGCTGTCTTCAGGTTTTCTCATTCCTCTCCACCTTCCCCCGCCAACACCACAGCAGTTCATCCCACTCTTCAGGCCACCATTTCAGAAGGGTTTTTCTTTTCTTTTTCATTTTCACCCTAAAGATCTATCACTGAAGCAAAAGACTCCGTGAAATTACAAGAAATTGACATGGTTTATCAAACTAACACTAAACTAAAGATGGCGGGGGGAAAAAGGCAGCAAGCAACTTTCACTAATGGAGGTTGCACAGAAACAACAAGGAAACAGCAGGTGAGCAAAATAGTGGTGGGATCAGCTAGGGACACCATTCAGGGGGTAAACAGAAAAACACCATTGCAGAGCAAACAGCTATGGTGTAAGTAGTGCATGTATAAATGACCATTATCTAATGCTGCTAATGAACAGAATTTTTGATACATTTTCTTTAGTCAGTCTTTTGTACAAAATAAATAAAAGCAGGAGATTCTGGGTTAATTCATTTCAGTCTTTAAATAATATTACATCAAAGCACATTTTCTCTTCAAGGAGTCACACTTTTTATGAGTCCCCTTTCAGAGAGAAATCTTAACTATTTGAATCCTCATATATATATTAGTGTTCCTTTCTTGGAATGGCTCTACGGCCATCCATCTTTGTGAACGAAGCGGAAAGGTTAGGGAAGAATCTCATTTTCTAAGTTGACATTAAGCAAGATATTAAAATACCCACCTCTTTGTTGCACCATCCATCTTAGGAACAACGGAACATGCTCTAATTTGTTTTACACTGCGATAAATTATTCAGTGCATCTCTAAGGCTGATCTTATTCCCAGTCTAAGCCTGTGATTTCAAATGAACAGATCAATTGTAATTTCTAACCAAGTTCTACCTTTTGATTATAAAAGATGTATCCTATTGCAATTGATTGGTTGAATTGACTTATTATACATTGCATTAAATAAAATGTGGATTGGGAGATGGTTTCATGGATCAAATCAGCCTTAACAAGGCAAAGATAACATTCCAAAAGTGAATCTTAGCAAACAATAAAGTATCTTTTCTAATTTGTAGTGTACTTTTCAAGACAAATTTTGCATTGCGTTTCATATGCACAGATGCATACATCGCATAAACATTTTAAAATAGATTTTTATTATTTTTCCACATAAAATGCACAGTTCAGAAAAAAGGAGAAAGAAAACAATAATTCTACATTAATAACGAATAGTACTAAAGAAACACCAATTACAATTCAAAATATACATCACATAAACATTTTTACTTTGAAAAATTCCAGAACTTTTTCACACTGACTACTCAGTTTGTATTGATTATTAGATTCATTCTGGAAATGCTGAATTTTTGCCTAAGGACAGGACAAAATTTTTCTAGTTAGGATATTTTCTAGTTAGGATATACCCATGACTTTTCAGGTCCTGAGAAGGTGCTCCTGATTCAAGGTATGCAGAAAAAGAATTGGGCTCACATAGCTGTGAAATAAAGCATTTAAGTAACATTGCTATATCTAATGGGAAGGTGACTGCCCCTTCCAAACCAATCACAAAAGCAAACCACCCACAAACATGCTAGGAATTCTGTATACTTGCGAATTTGCCAAATATCTCTGCCACCATTTTCTCATAGGGACCCCAACCTGTGCAGTATTTTGTAGCAGGTGTATTTTAGGTTTTGTGCCTAATTTCCAGCTTAGTGTTCAAAATACGTGGGCTTTGATCTTATGATTGCTTTCAATATGCACTGTTCCAGATGCAGTGTAGTGTGGGGCTTGAAGTTCTCCCAGAATTACAACTAATATCCAGACAATAGATGTTGGTTCCCTAAGCTGTTTCTGCACACACACGGAAACGCCCCTCCACCGGGATGAATTGTGCTGGTGGAGGCTCAAGGACTGCTCGCACAGCAGCGTGTGAGCAGCCCCGACTTTCTCCCCAGACAGAGAGGTGGCTCCGCACGGAGCCGCCTCTCCATCGGCCCCTTCCACTCACCATCCCATCCAGCACTGCTCTGGAGGGCTGGAGGGACATGCCCACGCTGCCTCCAACCCCTGGAGGTTGGAGGGCAGCATGGGCGTGTTCCCCAGCCCTCCAGAGCAACACTGGATGGGACGGTGAGTAGAGATAAGGGGAAAAACGGTGTCTTCCCAGCGGTGCAGTTCACATTGCGCTGGTGGGAAGATGGCACTTTTCAAAAAAGCGCCGGCTACCTGCCGCTCCGGGGCGGCCAGGACGGTGCTGCTGCAAAGCAGCAGCGCCTCCTGTGCGAACGCTTCCCCAGGGACGGCGTTTTTGCCGTCCTGGAGTGCTCTATCCGCTCATTCGGAAAGGGCTCTAGATAAAATTGTAGTTTTGGAGGGTGACATCTACAGTATCATATTTCCACTAAGCTTGCTCCTCTCCCCAAACTCCACCCTTTCCCACTCATAGTCCAAAATTCCCTTGCAGTCATTACTTTTATATTTTTGATGTTCAGCCAGCTACATTCCTGCTGTGGAAGCTTCTGCTTTATCTTTCACCAGTAGTCATTTTATGTTTTCGCTATTTTCTTCCAGTAATGTGGTATAATCGGCATATCTCAAATTATTAATGTTCCTTCCACTACTTTTCACTCCACTTTCATCTAAATTTAATCCAGTTTTCCTTACATGTTTTTCAGATGGATTGAAGAGATGGAGAGATAAAATACATTATTTTCTTATACCTTTGCCAATTTACTAATATTCATAGGTTTTCATTTTTCAACGAGAAGGGCTTTTTTGCTAGTAGTAAATGTTTCAGAAGAACCATGTTGAAAGTTACAGTTAAGTGCCTCTCCAGTAGCCTGAGAAGTGTACATATTTTGTCACTGCATGGGTTGATAAATAGTGCAGTGTCTCCATTTTTACCACCCTGCAGCTCAAGACATGCCAGCTTTGTCTTTATTGTATGTAAATAATAGCTGTCATCACCACTCTGCATTAGTTTAAATTGCCATGTGTAAGTCTCTGTATAATTAAAATTCCATGTTAGATCTGAGTATTTGTAGTAACGGTTAAATAGAGATTACTTATCCCTGCGAATGAGTGAAGTAATCTGACATGGACAAATTTTGATGAATATGTTGGTGTTCCTTGGCAGGCCAGTTGTTTGGCTTGGGGTTAAGAAATCCAAGTGAGTGTAAGGAGGGTGCAGTGGCAGGAAGAGAAAGCAGCAACAATAACATTATTGTTGTTGTTTTGTCTAAGGAACTATTTATTTATTCATAGCTGTCTTTTGGGTTCTTAGTTTAGTTGTCATGGAGTTGCATGGCATTGTGAACATCTGACCTGGAAGTAGTGGCCTGGGAAATTTCTGAAGAATGGATTCCAGTAGGGAAACAGGACATTTCTGTCACTTCACCATGTGTAATATAGGGCAGGAGGTCAGTGCTTGCAGAGAAGACACTAAGGTTTTCTTTTTTAATTGCACGATGGAAGGAATATTTATTTTGTTGTAATGAGTAGGAAAGAGTTCAAGTTAAAATAAGCCGAGCCTTTAGCTTGCAGCCATTGAAAACAGATCTCTAAATTAAATGTCATAGTGTTGGAGGACAAATTGTGTGTCTGCTGCTGGTTACCAGTTCCTCAAAATGAAAATAATAGTGCAGAAGAATGTAAAGAAAAGAACATCTGAACTGATCAGGGTTATGATGGAACACTTAAGTCTGAGTGGGTTTTAGCATAGGGAAATGTGAGTGATGGAGGAAGTAACCAAGGTTGTTGTTTTTAACATGTTACATGATTCTTAAAACCATAGAACTCTAAACTTGAATTTGCAGTGACAGGATATTCGTGGCAACCATTGGCAGGGATGGCTTATTTAAAAGGTCAATGGAAGGTTAATTTTGGTTATTTATAATTGCTAGAACAGGAGTCTTTGTGTTCAGAGGCAGTATTTCTACAAAATATCACAACCTGGGAATAAACAATGGTAGATATCTTTAGTTTTTGTGTTATATCATTTTAATTCAAGGAGCACAACTACCTAGTAAAAAGGGGTAGATGGATGTCTCTCTTTTTCTGATTCAACCTGGCCATTCCATGGGACTGGAAAATCTTTGTCTGGTTCCGAAATATCACAGCTGCTTCTAAAGGACTAGTTAATGAAATAAAGAGCTTGGTGCCATCAGCTGTTGATAATGTCTTATGGTAATAGAAAGTCTCATTAAGTCACAGTTGACTTATGGCAACCCAATCGGGTTTTCATGGCAAGAGATGTTCAAAGGTAGTTTGCCATTGCCTGCCTTGCATCATGTCCCTAGACTTCCTTGGTGGTCTTCTGTCCAAATTATCCAACTTAGCTTTCTAGATCTGGCAAAGTCAGGCTAGCCAGCGCCATCCAGGTCACATAGCAGGTAAAACAATAATTATGTTAAGAGTAACTGAGTCTTCAGAGGTTCCACATTGGCTTCCAAACAAATTCCAAACTGTGCTTTTTGAGCAAAGCAGCTGTGGAAAAAACTGCCTCTGACAATCATGTATTAATGAGCTTGATATATTCTGCACAGCACAAATAAAACGTTCTGAGGATGCAAAAAAAGGTGTTTTGGGGAGGAACTCTGCACGGTTTTTTTTCCCCAAGCCAAAGCCATCTTATTTTGAAGATGCTAAAAGGTGGACCTTTTTCCCTCAAGTCATCTGTAAGACATCTCCTGCTTGGCTATGCGGAGCTCAGGAGGCATTTTACATTTCTTGCCCAACTGTTAAACTCTCTGATCAGCTTGCACCTGACATTTTGTGTGTTGCCGAAGGGATTCTGCCTTCTTCCATTTGCTGAAGGTTTCCCCAGGACATTTGCTCTGCAGGCTCCGATCCTGAACACCTTTTCAGCCTGCTGATTCCAGTAATGTATAGTTTAATGTATTGTCGAAGGCTTTCACGGCCGGAATCACTGGGGTGCTGTGTGGTTTCCGGGCTGTATGGCCGTGTTCTAGCAGCATTCTCTCCTGATGTTTCGCCTGCATCTGTGGCTGGCATCTTCAGGATCCTCATGCCAGCCGAACTACAGATGTATCTGAAGAAACAACTGCTAATGCAACACGCTTATCGAAGCTCCCAGCAACAGAAAATGTATAGTTTTTTGTTTTTTATTTTTGATTATGTGTCTGTGAAGCAACACAGACATGCTATGATAATCTTAGCTACTTAGAGGACTGATCTACTGCCCATTGAAAAGCATTGTGACCATAGGGGGCAGGTCTACCCAATGCTTCTCAATGGGTGGTAGGCCAATCTTCCAAGTGGCTAAGATGCTAATAGCATGTATGCATTGCTTTGCAGACACCTCATCATTTTTTTTAAAAAAAAAATAGGGAACTGTATATTGCCAGAATCAGTAGAACCAGCTGAATACACCTGTGTACTTTTGGCACCCAGAATTGGAGCTTGCAAAGCAAATGTCCTGGGGCAACCTTTAGCAAATAAAGGTAGGAAACATCCCTTCAGCAGCATGCAAGATGTCAGGCACAAGCTCAGGAGGAAACTGATCAGAGAGCTTAATAGTCAAGTAGGGGAAAGCCTGTTTTCTCCTCTGACATCTGTGCTGTCCAGACCAAAAAAAAAAATGAGAAGTGACTTTTTTTCAAGATGTCCCCCAGATATCTTATTTGTGCTGTCTAGACAAAAAAGAAGTCAGTTCTTTTTTAAACACCCACCAGGCATTTTATTTGTGCTGTGAGGAATGGATCTATGGTATTGTCCTGTGCCAGCCATGGCTCCCATCCAACCACCAGCATCCCCCCTTCCCCATGACCCAAACAAGATATGTTATATTTTCCTCCTCCTGGCAGACTTACCTATGAGTTTGTTGTCATGTCTGAGCTGACATTGAAAATGGTAACATATCCAAGGAAGAAATTCTGATTGGTGTTAAAGAAGTTAAAGTCAGAAATTTATTAAATGCTCCATTGGAATTTGGATGAAGCTGGGAGAGGTGGATTATTTGATCCTGCAACCCATTCCTTTAACTATAGTTAAGGGCTGGAAAAATCTTTAAGCAAATGAAGTATTCATACAGGAACCAGTTTTAAGTTATGTGTGTATATTACAGATCAGAGGTTTTAGTTGACAATATTATTCTTGGGAGGGGGGGGGGGTCTGTATCCTGAAGGTTGGTGTAATTAGTTAACCAGAATCATTTATAATGATAAAATGTAGATCACACACACATTCTATACATTTTTTTGAATCAGCTCACTTTAGGGGTCTAAAGGAAAGGTTGCTTTCAACTCTGTTTCCTGTGTGAACTGATTAAAGTACTTTGTTGGCAGGAGAACAAAAAATGGCACATCATTGACAAAAAAAATTCAAAAGTTCACAGCAAGGAATAATCTAAAATTGCACTGAGATCTCTCTCTCTCTCTCTTTTTACCACAAACAAGCATTATCTTGTCATATTAACAGTACATTCTAATGGAACCAAAGGGAATAATTGCAGGAACATTTCAAGCACAGGGCTTAATTAAAATTTCCTGTTGTTATGAAATCATAGCCTTTCAACTAATTTAGCTAGACATTTTGAAAGCAACCAGAATTGCTTCTAATACAAGGTTTTCAATCAAAGTGCAGTATACTGAAAGTAAATAACAACATCCGAAATGTTACCATTGTTACCTTTAATTTTCCTTATTCTAATCCTGAACTTGTTGAATTCATGGGAAGGGCACTCATAGTGAAGAAGGGATGAGCTGATTATGTCAGTTTGCATTTCTTTTGGAGTTTGTAGGTTGTTTTCATATCAGGTTCAGGTCACGTCACATTTGTTGTTGTCACTGATGAGTCTTTTGTTTCTTGTATTCCGGGGGTTTTTTACATGTTTTTCCATCACATCACATGTTAGATATTCACCTGGCATTTTTATGTCAAGCAAACTTTAGATATGCCATTTGTTTGTTTGTTAAGGTGTTTTACCTGTACGTTTCTCCCTGTACGGATCCAAAGCAGGTTGCTTCAGTAGAGAATACAGCATAAATGAACAAACTGACAGACAAGACAGCAAGCTTGGCTCAGTGCTAGATTCAGTACTCGGTTCGTTCAAATGCGCAGATCAAGAGCCATAGATCTTTGGCTGAGAACAAAAGCATGTCTCTGGCTGTACTGAAACTTCATACCTGCAGCAAAAAGGGACACTGGCAAAATATTTATTCCCATTTTTTCCTTTCCTGAAATTTATATTCAGTTTGCACACAAAAAATGTGTAAAAGTTTATTAATTTTCACCAGCAAAATTCAACTTGATGAATTCATGGCTCCTTCTCACAAGGTGAAACGAGATTCTAGTAGGAATATTCAGACTGAACTGACTAGCTTTTGTAGTATTCCAAATTTGTAATTGGCAGGTCAGTTCAAAAGCTAGATGTTAAAAATTACAAATTGATATAAATTGTTGTTTCTCTATAGGAGTAGGTTAATCTCTGCTGCACCTGGGTATTATCCTCTTATTGCTATTACACATTCAACTGAAACAAATGTGAATTAGGTCTACTTGGGTATTGCACTACCATGATAATTCATCTCTAGTATCCAGTAGGCAAATAATTTTAAAAGTACAATATCAATAACCACAGTGAAAACTCAACTTCATAGTGAGGCTTTATTTTCTACAATTTAGCAGTCTTGTCTATCATATTTTTCTCCTAGTCTTCATCTCAGGAATCCATGGCAACATAAACTCTTGTGCTTTTCTCCATTTTAGCCTTGCACCGACACTGGGATGTAGGTTTTCATAACAGAACCAATTATGCACAACACAAATAAGACATCCTGGGGATGTCTTTTAAAAAGCTACCTCCTCATTTTTTTTCCTGGACAGCATAGACAAAAACGGTGTCAGAGAAGAAAGAACTTTTTTCCTCTGCCCACCATTTCCTCCCGCCCTCCCGTTTAAAGTTCTCATACCTGGCAGTCTGTGGTGTTGCAGTGATTCTCCGTGCTTGCAGCCATTTGCTGAAAATTTCCCTGGGACGTTTGCTCTGCAGGCTCCAGTGCTAAGTGGTTTTTCAGCCTGAAAAGTACGTAGTTGTACTCAGCTCACTTCCGATTCTGGCAATATATAGTTTTTCCTTTTTGAAATTTTTGATAAGCTGTCTTTGAAGACACAGAGACACGATTTCAGAATCTATTCTGATTTTCATATCATGTCTGCGTGTCTTCGAAGACAGCTCATTCAAAACTTAAAAAGAGAAAACTATTTATTGCCAGAATTGGCAGGGTGAGCTGAATACAACTATGTACTTTTTGGGCTGAAAAGGTGCCCAACAGAAGAGCCTGCAGAGCAAATGCTTCAGGGACACCATCAGTAAATGGCTATAGGCACAGAGAACCATACAGCAATCTAAAATGTCAGGCGCAAGTAGCAGAGGAAACTGACAAGAACTTGAACGGTTGAGTGGGAAAAATAAGACATCTCCTTAGCTTCTGAGCTCCGCATGGCAAGCGGGAGATGACTTCCAGATAACTTCAGGAAAAAAGTCCACATTTTAGGAATTTCAAAAAAAGATGCCTTGAGCTGAAATAAGACATCCTGAGAAATCTTAGGTAAAAAGCTGTGCAGAGTTCCTCTCTAAGACTTTTTTTTTTTTTTGCATCCTCAGGACGTTCTATTTGTGCTGTTCAGAATGAACCAGAGAGTGACTGGCCCAAAGCTATTCAAATTAGTTTCATGGCAAAGCAGGAGTTGAACCTGGGGATTAGATCCCATGGTTTCATGTCACTATCATATGAGCTGCCCTGTAGAGAAAGCATCATTCCCGCAATTCCAGAGACACAGAAGAGCCTCTTGTGTCAGGGAAAGATTCTGTCCACCGGAAGACAGCACTTCCAATAGTGGAACAGATCTATAGAACTAGCATGACTGAAGTCTATAATTTGTTTAATTATTTATTTAATTCATTTATACCCCATCTTTCTCCTCAACGGGGACCTCAAGCAGCTCACATTGTTACACTGTTCTTCCATATTATCCTCACCATGAATCTGTGAGATAGGTTAGACTGAGAGAGTGTGACCCAGGTCACCCAGCAATCTTCCATGCGACAAGTGGGGATTTCAACCTGGCTGTCCGAGATCCTAGTCCAGCACTCTTCGCCACTACTCCACACTGGCTCTCCATTGTAACCATTATACCATGTTGTCAGTTTCAACTTTGTTGTAAGGATTCATAGACTGCCTGCAGAACGATGGATAGTTACCAAAGGTATGTCACATAGAAGCTCCCTAAGGAAAGATTATTATTATTATTATTATTATTATTATTATTATTATTATTATTATTATTATTATTATTATTATTATTATTATTATTTATTATTATTATTATTTATTTAATTTGTATACCGCCCGATCCCCGAAGGGCTCCGGGCGGTGAACAACATTCACTACAACATCAACAGGAGCGGTCGTACAAATATAAACACATAGGCTCCATCCCATAAAATAGCTTAAAACTCATAAAACAGCAAAAAACCATAATACATAATAAAAAGCGTCCGACCCCAATTTAAAACCTACCCCCATGGGGGGGATGGCAGGACCACTCAATATGAGGGGACCCTGATGTAACTGCCCTAGGGGCAGGGCAGTAAGGGGCACCATGTCAGCAGCTGGACACTCCAAAGGCCCGGTGGAACAACACAGTCTTACAGGCCCTGCGGAACTCACCCAGGTCCCGCAGGGCCCGGACAGCTGGAGGAAGGGTGTTCCACCAGGCCGGGGCCAGTGCCGTAAAGGTCCTGGCCAGCGGGGCGGCGAGCCGCATCATAGAGGGCGGGGGCCACCAGTAAGTTGGCCTCTGCAGAGCGCAGAGGCCGAGTTGGGACATATGGGGTGATGTGGTCGAAGGTGCAGAGGTCCCAGGCCACGCAAAGCCTTAAAGGTCAAAACCCACACCTTGAAGATGATTCGGAATTCAACCGGGAGCCAATGCAGCTGTCGCAACACAGGCTGGATGTGTTCTCTGAAGGCGCCTCCTGTGAGCAGGTGTGCTGCCGCATGTTGGACCAGTTTTAACTTCCGAATCAAGCACAAGGGAAGGCCGGCGTACAGTGAGTTACAATAGTCCAGCCTGGAGGTGACCGTTGCATGGATCACAGTGGCCAGATCCGCCTGAGAGAGGAAGGGAGCCAACCGCCGGGCCTGGCGAAGATGGAAAAATGCAGTCCGGGTTGTATGGGCCACCTGGGTCTCCATTGAGAGACGAATCCAGGTGGACCCCCCAGACTGCGAACAGAGGGGGTCGGCGCCAATGAGACCCCTCCCACACCGGCGGCTGGAAATCCCTAACCTCACCCCTGCGGTCTAGCCAGAGGATCTCCGTCTTCGATGGATTCAGTTGCAACCTGCTCTGCTGCAACCAACCAGCTACCGCCTCCAAAACCGCTCCCCCCTCCATCAACAGAATGAGCTGAGTGTCATCAGCATATTGATGACAGATCAGCCCAAAGCTCCTTACCAACTGAGCAAGTGGTCGCATATAGATGTTAAATAATAGCAGGGATAGCAGCGCTCCCTGCGGTACTCCGCACTGAAGCGGGCACCTCCGGGAGGCTTCATCCCCGCACCACACTTGCTGACTCCGGTCCCGGAGAAACGAGGCAATCCACTGAAGGACAGTGCCCCGTACCCCGGAAGCGGCCAGGCGGTGGGTCAAAAGGTCGTGATCGACCATATCAAACGCTGCGGTAAGATCTAACAAAACCAGCAGCGCCGATCCGCCCCAGTCGAGTTGCATGCGGAGCGTGTCTGTGATGGCGACAAGAGCGGTCTCCGTCCCATGCCCAGCACGGAAGCCGGACTGGAAGGGGTCGAAAGCCGATGCGTCATCCAGGAAACCCTGAAGCTGCTCCAACACCACTCTCTCAATTACCTTCCCCAGAAACGAAAGATTGAGGCAGGCGGTAATTGGCCAGATCACCAGGATCTAACAATGGTCTTTTCAAGAGTGGGCGGACCACCGCCTCCTTCAACCCATCCGGAAAAGACCCCTTGCTCAAGGGAGCCATTGATGATGTTCAACAGATTGGGTCGTAGCTCCGCCCGGCAAGCTTTTATAAGCCAGGAGGCACGGATCCAGAGGACAGGTAGTAGGTCTAACAGCAGCCAAGGCCCTGTCAACAGCGGCTTCTTCGAGAGCAGGGAGAACTGGGCCAAACTTGGGCCCGAAGGCGGCAAGGGAGCCTCCAGTTCACTAATTGTAGATAGCGTGGCGGGAAGGTCCCGGCGAAACAGCGTGACTTTATCTGCAAAAAAAGCTCATGAATGCCTCACAGCTAATAGCCAATCGATGATTTGTAGACCTTCCGATAAGGAGGTCAAAGACCGAATTATACCGAAATAATTGCGCCCGGGCGGGAGCTAGCAGGCGCAAGGGAGGAGGAGAAGAAAGCCCTCTTAGCCTCGCCGTTGCCATCTCATAGGCCTTCATAAACGTCCTATAAGATGTTAGGTGCAGCGCCGTCGCGAGATTTCCGCCACGCACTCGCTCTAGTCGTCTAAGCATCCGTTTCATATAGAGCAGCTCTCGGTATACCAAGGAGCCTGCCGAACACGGGGGCGAAGAGGACGCCGGGGAGCAACAATCTCGATGGCATCGGAGAGCCGGGAGTTCCAGTCCTCCACCTGCTCATCGAGTGTGCCGGCGGGTTCAGGGTCCCGCAGAGCATTCAGGAAACCAATCGGATCCATAAGTCTCCGCGGGCGGGCATAAATCAGCCCCTCGCCTAGACGGGTTTGGCGTGGCAGGGCCATCCGAACCTTCAAGGCGTAATGGTCAGACCATGGCATTCTATCCGTAGAGGATATGACCATATTAACCCCCAAACCAAAGACCAAATCCAGCGTGTGGCCGGCCTCATGAGTGGGGCCAGAACTTACCAAGGAGAGGCCTAGTGCCGCCATGGATGACACCACTGGTGTCCGCAGCCACTGTACATGAGGCGGTGTCGGCATGGACATTAAAGTCCCCCAGAACAATAAGACTGGGGAACCGCAATGCCCAGTCCGCCACCACCTCCAGCAGCCGCAGCAGGCTGTCCCCTGGTGCGCTAGGCGACCGGTACACCAGGAGGACCGCCATCCTCTCCACGGCCAACCACTCTAGGCCGACACACTCCATGCCGGCAATCTCTGGGATGGGGGCCGCCCTGAAGGGAATGGAATCACGGATGAACATCGCCACACCTCCCCCCCGGCCCTGTGTTCGTGGCTGGTGGAGGCACGCGAACCCGGGTGGCGTGACTTCGCCTAAGGCGACGGTTTCACCCTCACGCACCCAGGTTTCAGTGATACAAGCCAGGTCCATCTGTTGGGCTTCGAGATAATCTCGGAGCACAGCGGTTTTATTGTTGATGGACCTGGCATTGATCAGCACCAGCGACGAAGCAGAGTAACCCTGAACAGATCTTATGAATTTTAGCTGCAAGAGGGTTGATTTCAGTTGAATGTTAGATCAAACATCCAAACTATTTGATAGTGGATAAATTACAAGGAGAGGCTTCCTTTGGAAATCTTCAAGAAGAGATTTACCAGCCATCTATAACAGGTACTCCAAGCCTTGGGCGCTTTCCATTTGTATGAATCCTTTAGTCCAGTGGTGGCGAACCTATGGCACTCCAGATGTTCATGGACTACAATTCCCATCAGCCCCTGCCAGCATGGCCAATTGTAGACCATGAACATCTGGAGTGCCATAGGTTCGCCACCACGACTTCAGTCTATTATTCTGTTCTGTAGGGCAAGAGGTACAAAATGTGTGGGAGGGCAAGGAATTACGAACACAGCGTCTTTAGCAATATATTGAATTACATGTTAGGCTCTGACTCCCTGAGGTCAGAGTACAGAGCTGCCTCATCATCCAGTATTCTTTTGGGGTGGGCTGCAAGAGGTCCCTCAGTTGTTGGGGGAGGAAGGAGGTTTCAACTCACCCAGGTTCCCGCCCCCTTATCTACATATTTCCCCTACCAACAGTGATATGGATGGATTAAGCAACACAAACTAAATGACTCTCACCTGGTTCCTATAGTGCCATCCTATTGATGCTACAGCAGATCCTTTTTTTTCTGTTTGCAGAAGAGGGGAGGGCAATTTTTGCTGAATTTTCCCTCCTGCTATTGATTCACAATTTGTCCTCCACATTATTCCTTCAGGTTCATCAACTAAAACAGCTTGGGGGTGGGGTGAGTTGCCTTCTTGTAATACAGCTCTGCTTCTGCTTAGGATTCTAGCCTGTTTCCTTCACCGTAGCAAGCCAGACATTTGATCCTAAATTTAAACATCTTAAATGATAGATAAGGCAGGTTAGGTGTTCAGTGTGATTCCTGTTGTCGGATGCTAGTCTATTGAACTGAAAAGCAATGATCCATGACTACCTCCTGCAAATTGCAAAGGGAAACCTGTAGTTTTCAAATGAGCAGCACATTGTGTGAATGCCTCTTTGCTGTCTGCTTCTGAAATCATTTGCACCTAAAGGGATCCTATTTACTTTAATAGAGCTTGGACCAGTTTGCCTCTTTGATGATCAGAATGCCTTTGTGTGATAGCGGTCAAGGAACTAATATGCCTTATTCAAGATTCTACAAAAATCAAGCAATGGATGCTTCAAATGTCTACTAGAGTTGTTCCTGAATACATAAAGAGAGTCTTTGACACAATCGTCAATATTATCCCCTTCTGTTTTATAGCCTGCTATTTTACAACCAAATCATAGGGTCTGATGCAGCAGTTTTTGGCATGCTAACAGTACCAGGACAGCAGTAGCTATTATATCAACTTCTAAGAATCTTAGGCAGAAGATTACAGGAGCTCAGGGTGTTTTCTTCAGGTGTGCATTGTTCCTGCCTTCAACCTGATCAGATATCCTGATGATTTGATGGAAACCTGCCAATCTTACCCTTTTTTGTCATATACTTTTGCTGCTGCCCCCTCCTAATAGTGCCACCACAGCCAGGCACTTCAACTTTTCTCAACCAAAGAAAGAAAAAACACAAGTCAGTAAGAGGGGCAGGCAGAGGGTATGAGCAACACAGAGGGGCATGACTGAATAACTTCTGCCAACAGGATTATCACTGAGGATTTCTAGGCAGTCTTTCTAGAGTTGCTCTTCGTATATTTTATACTGTTCTCCTGTATTGTTCTTCCATTTTGTAATCATACTTTAGTATATTCTTATTCAGTGTTACGGTACTCTAAATAAGTAATCTGTTTTTTTAATAAATTATGTCATTTGCATTTTATTGTTTCTTGTGGGGTAATCTGTCTTGAGTGTCAGTGAGAAAGGCAGATTATAGGTGAAGCATATAAATAATGTATTTATTACTGCATCTGATTCTTCATGTTGAAGGCTGACTCTGGCTTGGTTCAGTGTTAATACAAAACCATGAATAATTTCAGCAATAAGTCTAAATCTTAACAGTTAACAATGTTGAACGTGTGGTTTCAGATGTTGGTTGACAGACACTAATCAGCCATAGTTAACAGATAGGCTCACATTTAGATTATTATAGTAGTAGCCATAGTTAGTATAATTATATCATGGTTTTGTGTTAAATCTGAAGTTTTGAGTGTATCTGAAGAGTATGTTCTGAGTTGTCTTTTTCATCCTTTTCATCATTCATTTTAAGACTCCAGCCTTAAAATAACAAGGATCAAATGATGTTACAACTTTGCAAATGACCTCCCTGAAAATGAGTTCTGAGGGTTCATAATTATGCTGACAGGGAAGAGAACATCTCAGGTTCACCTACCAAAGAATATTTTAGGTATGGCATAAGCCAGTATTATTAAGACAGAAGACAGAATCAGGCTACTCAATGTGACATAATGCATGTAAGATCTGTAAATAATACTATAAATATTGTGACTTGTATACATAGTTCTTGACAGGCTGTTTGAAAAGTAAGGAGGTCAGCTGGGAAGGTAAGTGTGACTTTGAGTAACAGAGAGAGAGAGAGAGAGAGAGAAAGAGAAATGAAAGCAAAGTGCTCTGATGAGATAAAAGGATGTAATTGAGAGCGATAGGTAGTTAGAGATAGGTAGAGTGAGGTAGTTAGAGAAAGAAGATATTCCTGAACAACATGGAAGTGTTATATTTATTGTTCTGTATTTTGTAAACTTTCCTTTTACTGATTTATATTTTCCCAGTGTTGAGCTAGAGGCTGAGAGACTGAATATTCTGTCTGATTCTTAAAATAAAGGGTTTTCCCCTTTTATAAATATTGTGTCGTCAGTAGTTCTTTAAGATGAATGCTTTCAGAAGTTATTGTCATTCTAGCCAGATTTCGTTCACAAAAGTGGGATGGTTAAATTAGTGAAAATTAGGAATACCTTGAATTAGTTTGCCCAGCGAACTTCTTAAGTTCGATGGAAAGTAACAGGGGTGAGCTGACCCTTTGTTGGCGTGGGAAACATCACAAACTCTTTAAGAATTAGTTGGTGGCTGCACAAAAGCTGCTTTGCTACTATCCATTCTATTTTATTAATTCCCACAGATAGTTAAGACATCTTACCTCATATTTCATATATAGTGCGGAAAGAAGTGGTCAGAATACAGTGTCTTGGCCAGTGTTGATTTTTTTTCTAAAAAGTGAAACCACAAAATGGGAGGGTGGTTATGGTCGTGGATTTATAACCCCCCCCCCCCAATGTAAATTGTTGCACTGAGGGTGGGGTCATGCTAAAATGGACCTCATAGGGGAAAAAATCCATATATCTAACCCTTAGAGGATCTTTCCACTGTAAAAACAGAACCCCTAAAGGGAAAGGAAATCCTCAGTGTGAAAGCAGCTAATGGGAAAATATAACTCCAATGGGGTGCTGTGTGGTTTCCGGGCTGTATGGCTGTGTTCTAGCAGCATTCTCTCCTGACGTTTCGCCTGCATATGTGGCTGGCATCTTCAGAGGATCCTCTGAAGATGCCAGCCACAGATAATCAAAACGATAGAGAGAATCTTTATACTAAAACATCAACCATAAGCAGAGCTACACAGCACCAATGATCGGCCGATTGAAAGCCTTCGACAATAACTCCAATGCTTTTTTTTTTTGCTGAATCATGCATGTACAAAATCAGTCAAGCATGCATGCTGTTGATGCAGCAAACATCAACAAATGGCTCAGTTATCCCTCAATCCAACCGTCAAGCAATCTGGGGAATATCCATGACTTGTGATTACAATGCAAGTTGAAGCCTCAGGTGTTTTAGCATTGCTACTGAGGATCCAGAGTAGGGGTTGCCATTCATCCACTGGCAAACAGTAGGAAAAGGATGAGAATAGAGGCAAGAAAGAAGACATCATACCAATGATGTGAAGTTACTTCTGGTAAATGCTCAGAAGTTATATCATCATTAGGATGAAGTCAACATGTTGTTATAAGATTCAGACAAAATTCATAAAACTGACCATTTTTCCTCTGCTGCTTAGTTAAAGGGTAGTGGGCAACAAAGGAGAAAGCTGGGAGATGTGGCCTCAATGTGAGTGATCTCAGTGGTAACCTTGGTTGTTGGTGTTCAGGAATGCCAGGAAACAGGCAGCACGTCATGTTGAAGACATCTGAACAGAACTCCTAAGTGGGAAAGGGATTACAAATCTGAAGTGATGTAAACAAGTAGGATGTAAAAATAAGAAAGAGTGAGGGAAGGCCACACAAACCACATGGAGCCTCAGTCGATTATAAAATAATTAGTAGGTAGCATGCTTCCCACCCCCCCTGAAAACCATATCAACTAAGTGTGAATGCAAGCAAGATTTTTTGGGGAATGATCAGATATTTTTAACATTTGAGTACTTATTGGAGAAGTACTGTAAATCAATAACAGAATGCATACTCTGCATGCAGAAGGTCCCAGATATCGTCAATTGAAATTATATCTCAAAGTATGATTGGGGAAGACTTCTTACTTAGGAATTTCCATCAGTCAATACTGATACAGAGTACAGAGTAGGCAGTACTGGAAAGGATTTTCCAGTGGTCTGACTCAGTGTAACTTGTCTGTCTGTTTTTGAAATCATGCAGCAACATGGCTATTCATTTTAAGCTAATATGGGACATAGCTAAATATGTTTTACAAATTGCAGGGTTTAATTGTTGGGATAGAAGACATTGCAACTGAGCAATGTTCTGTGTAATGCACATTAAGCTGCTGGATTCTTTCTGGCCTTGGGGAAGTCATTTATTTTTCATTTCAATCAAGCTCAGCCAAGACAGAAGGGAGGGAGGGAGGGAGGGAGGGGGGAGGGAAGGAAGGAAGGAAGGAAGGAAGGAAGGAAGGAAGGAAGGAAGGAAGGAAGGAAGGAAGGAAGGAAGGAAGGAAGGAAGGAAGGAAGGCTTTACCTGCTAAAGTTATTTTTAAATTATAGTTCTACCTCACCTTATAGTTCTACCTCTACATTGCTGTTGGTATCCTGCTGACATATATAATGCAAGGTGTGCAATAGAATTAGAATAATACTTGTATACATTAAAGTTCCAGTCCTAGCCCAGTTCAGTGCTGAAGTTGTGGTTTGCATGTTCATGAAATTAAATACTATTAAAAGGATTCCTCAGAGGCTGATGAATTAAACTTGATTTAATTTTTAGCAGTTTATTCTAGCAACTGCCTAAAGCCTGCTGCTTGATGGATCAGCATGATGGATTCATTGTACCGGTTCTATTTGAAACCATGCTGGACTGCTCCAGGAGGCAGTTGCACCTAATATGGGGTGGGAACCTCAAACTGTATCAGTCTCAGTCTCTGTAACTCCCCACCTTCTCTTGAGGGGAAAAATAGTTTTGAAAGGATGGAATGTTTTGACAGGTTTGTGCAGAGGACATTACTTAGCTTTTAAGATTAAGCCCTCCAAATGGAAAACACTGAGACTCAATGGTAGTGGAAGAAATTCCTTTGTTCCCTGGACCATTTCCAAGTAGAAGTACTCCTAGTTCAAAAGCCTGATAAGGAAGAAGATGCCTGACATTCAGCTGGATGTGACTACTACAAATTGGTTTGGAAGGCTCATGTAGGGCAGAGATGAAAATGCTGAGGAAGAGAGCTTGTTGACAGATAAGTGTAAAATGTAGGAACTTCAACAAAGTAGGTAGTGGAGTAATGTCCCAGCTGAGGATATGATCTACTTTAGGCAGTCTTTAAGAGGTGCAGAAAATATTGCCTGGATTGATTACATTCACTGTAATTTGTGGGTTGTGTTGCCCTGAAACTCTTTTGGATTAGTTCACGTGCTGAGAATTGCTGGCTATTGCAGAATTCCAAGGGTAATTACTATGATCCAGGGTGATACAGTTCTTGGAATAGGGTGGTAGAAAAGAAAAATACAAGAATGAGAGGTAGATCATAATAATTGGACACCATATGTTATTCCATAGTGAATTGACACTGGCATCTGATATCTGAATGTACTCCCATCTCTGTTTTAGATATGATTACAGCCAATTTATGAGAATTGCACTGCCAATATCCCATTATTCTTGTTTAGGGCTGCCAGGCCTCTTGCTTTAGCAGGAAGTCTCCTACTAGGGTCTCAAGCATCCCTATCCCTCCAGTCTGGAGGTGGCCATTGCATGAATCACTCTTGTGAGGTTAGATCAAAAAGGTAGGTGAATAGCTGACAGACCTGGTGGTGATAGAAGAAGCCTATTTCATCAGCAAGCAGCTTGTCCAAGTTAAGCAAGGCATCCAACCAGACTCCCAAACTTTTCATGAAGTAAACTGGAATACGTTGGACACCATTCAGAGGAGGCAGATGCAAACTCCCACTGGCCTTCCCCTCCCCAGCCAAATGACTTCAGTCTTATAGCCCAATCCAGAGTGGGCTGGGACAGCACCACTCGATGAGCTATGTCCATAGCTACACAGACACAAATACAAGAATCTTAGCTGCTCGGAAGACCTGTCTGCCTCCCATAGAGAAGCATTAAGTTGACCTGTCCTCTGCGGAGCAACTTACTTTTTCTGTACAGTAAGAAAAAAAAACATTGGGACTACATATTGCCGAAATCGACAGGACCAGCTGAGTACAACTACGTACTTTTGGGGCTGAAAAAGACATCCAGGATCAGAGCCTGCAGACCAAACGTCCTGAGGCAACCTTCAGCAAATGACGGCAGGGAGAATTCCTTCAGTGTGAAACTGACCAGTGAGTAAAACAGTCAGTTGGGAAAAATAAGATGCCTTCTGTGCTCTTCACTCCACACAGCCAGTTAGGAGACATCTTGCAGGTGGCTTAGGGGGAAAAGGTGCACTTTAAAGCTTTCGCCAAAAAAGATGCCTTGAGCTAAAATAAGACATCCTGAGGACATCTTGGGAAGAAGCTGTATGTAGTGGATACCCAGGACGCCTTTTTTAGCATCCCCAAGATGTCTTATTTAAACTGTGCAGAACGGACCACTGAAATATGTAGCAACTAATAAATGCAATAAGTGAATGGACTTTCACAAATATTTGAAAGACAGTTTATATTAAAGATGGTCCACATCTTTTTAAGATGTCCCCCAGATTCCTGTTCTTAAGACATCCCTTGAATGTCTTATTTTGGCTTTGTGGAGTGGAAAAAGGCAGTCCACTTCTATTTAATATGTCCCAAAGACATATTTTTTGTGCTGTGTGAGATGGACTGCTATGTTCCTTTCATTTTTTAAAAACTGAGAAACTACTTCTATCATATTTTGGTCACTTTTTAGTACTTTAATATAAATTGGTCTAGGGCCAGACTCAAGATTTTATTAAATTCACAAACTGTTCAATATCATATACACTAAAAGAAGAATGATGCTTTTAGTTTACTGTAGAATGTGTCTTTTTACAGTAAGACCAGTTCTGCTTGAAAATCTTGTTCTTATGAGATGCAACTCTGGAGTCTTTTTCTAGGTTGTATTGGCCAGCCTTAGAGTCAGGCTGAAATGATTAACTAAGCATAAATTATTGTGACTTAAATCACATCACGTGGAAATAGAAGGTAAAACTGGGTTGTATAAAAAGTCTCATGGGAAAGAGACTAGATAAATAGCTGTAGATACAGATAGGGATAGTTGTTTCTTGTACCTTTTGTGATTATATTAATGTGATCACATTTGTGATGAATTGACTTCCATGTGGTTACTGTATTTTAAATTGTATTTATTTATGTATTCAGCTGCCCTAAGCCCAGCTTAGATTTGGAAAGAGAAGGGTAAAAATATAATGAATTAATAAATAAAATAAAGAAATACATGCTCATGAGCATAGTTTATTCCAGCATACTATTTTAAAAGGTAATTCTTCTTAGGCAGTGTAGCTTTGGTACTGTATTTATGCAGTACAATCAGTGTCTGCAAGGCTTTACGGGGAAACATAATATTTTATTTTAATAGCTACCATTTACTTAATTGGTATTTAGGGATTTGTCCTATTAGGGAGTACATAGTCCATTCCTGGGTCAACTAGGCCCTGCTGTACTAGAAAATTGAGCAGGGAGACATGAGAAAATAGTTCAGGGGTGGTAAGGAGGATAGAAGAGTAAACCCCTGAGTTGTCTCTTTTTCTTCACTGAAGAATTTCACCATCGGAACTGAGGCCGTTTCCACACGGGCAATGAATGGCAGCCTGGAGACAGTAAAAACGCCGTCTCCAGGCTGCCATTCACCTGAGAAGCGCAGCTGCATGGTAACAGCGCCGCCTGCCCGTCATAAGCAGCGTTTCCCCAGAGTGCTTGGGCGCTCTTTTTGGAAAGCTTGTAGCCTGGCTGCCGGCCCGAGCGGCAGCGGCTTCCTGGCCTGCCTCTCCCACCCAGCACTTACCTTGTCCCGGGCCTCTGGCGTCGCCCGAGAACCTGGGGACCACGCCCTCGCCTGCGCTGGAGCAGGCAGCGCGGGGCAGGCGTCCCCAGACTCGGCTGACGCCTGTTTCCGGGGACATGTCCCGAGCTTGCAGGCGCCCGGCTCTGCGGTGCGGCTGCCCAGCTGTTTCAGGACCGTCGATGTGCGGACTGTCCCAGCGTCGTCGAATTGATGAAATTAGCGCCCGACCGACGCTTCTGCCTTCGTGCGGAAACGGCCTGAGACAATACAGAATGGAGGTAGAATGGATTTTATGCATTTTCACTTCCCTCCTCTGGGGTATTTGAATATTCAAATTCTTTTTTGTTCTCTGTTCAAATTTGATAAGAAAATTCTCTGTTGACAAAATCGCTTGGCAGCGCTGGGATATGCTTCTGTGTTAATCAGATACATTTCTCCCCTCATCAAAATTCTTTTTTCCCTTGAAAATTTCCAACAGTTTTTTGAACATGACGTGCTGTCTACTTCAAAATCTCACTTTAAATATGCCAATTTTTAATTTTAAAATGCCTTGCATATAATAGTATTTTTTTCCTGAACACCTTTAAACTGTACCTGTTATTTCAAAGCTCACTTTACATTAAAGAGAATAAACCACTCTTCTGAGGATGAACTAATCACTTGTCCACTTATCCACATTGTAAGAAATAGTGCTGTTTATGTAGAAGTTTGTACTTTAAAAGTAAAAAAAAATCAGTGCTTCCAAAACCAATTTTTAAGTACTATACACTACTACTTAGAGCTTCTAATAGGAAGTGTTTTCTTTAAGCTTTTGTCCATGTTGTGACTACATATGGGAATTGTGCTGTACGTCCCTCTGAATATTCAAGAAAGCTTTGATTGCATGGTTTGGGTTTCAAGAGCTTAGGTTGCATTCTGTGGAAGAAACCTCAAAATGTGCTATCCAATGCACACAAACAGTTTTGGAAAGAATACATTACCTTAGATGTCATATTTTGTGGGCAAATAGGTATTAAAAGGGCATTCAGTTAGCAGCAAACCAGTGTTGCAGAAAGCCTTTGTCCCAGGCAGGGAATAAGGAACATTCTATTGATTAGCAGTGGTCTGAGGGAGTTAATAGACAGAAAGGGATTCCTCCACATTGGAAAAGAACCATGACACTAAAGAGAAACCAGAAATTGTCAAAAGACCTTTCAGTGTTTAAAAAGAGCATTACACTGTTGTATCAATTACTGGGCAGTCATGTAGAATATTTATACACATGCTATTGTATAATTTTTTTTCCAAATGAAGTAAATGATGTCAAAAGTATAGAACACAATGGAGATCAAGGTTTCATTGTTCAGGTTTTTCAATTTTTAACACAGACTACAATAAACCTAGAACATGAAATGTTAGGTTGTAATTTCTGTGTCTGAAGTTTCACCAAAGATGCTCAATCACCTGGGCGATTCCATCTGAAAACAGTCCACAAGTTGAAGTCAGCACAGTCAAACATTTAACATGTTCTTGGTTGTGCAAAAAACAAACAAACCCCTAACTGCACATGTGCATTCTTATACTATTTTCCTATCACTTTCTTGCAGCTCCTGCCCTCAGACTACTGTTCACACTTTCCCTTCCTACGTGCTGTTGACCACATTCTTCAAGTATCTAAAACATTTACTTATTACAGTGAGTGATTAAAAAATGAGAAATGTCTCTTGTTGTCCCTTATATGGCTTCCTGACTAAGTATTTAGGAAGTAGGAAAGATAGGTAAACTACAGTTTAATCATAATTGGAACACTCATGCTTCATGAGTCTTTCCCAAAACCATTTCCTGCCCCCTCCCAAATCAATTTACAAAACAAGTTGTCTGTCCATTCATGATTTCACCATAGCCAGGAACATTTCCTCTTGTGTTTAATTTCTGTGGCTATGAAAGATTATTTAGCTCAGGGCTGCATTCCTCCAAACTAATGCAGTAACAGAGCAAATCCACTATACTGATGATGACATTAACCAAGGCTTTCTTTGGTTAATTTTATTTTCCACAGAAAAAGTAATCACTATTAGTATATTAGTTTTGGAGAAATGGAGCTCCAAGCCTAGCAACTTGAGGTGAAATTCACTTATGGTTTCTTAGCCATAGAGGTGCTGTATAGGGAAGAAGTGAGAGGAGGAAGGGCCCCTTCCGCACACGCAAAATAATGCATTTTCAAACCACTTTCATAACTGTTTGCAAGTGGATTTTGCCATTCCGCACAGCTTCAAAGAGCACTGAAAGCAGTTTGAAAGTGCATTATTCTGCATGTGCGGAATGAGCCAAGGAAAAGGGGTCAGAAAGAGGAATGAGGCCAACTCCACAGGCAGAAAAACTGCATAATTTAGCTTTTAAAAGAGACATCACATCCAGACTAAGAGATCATTTTCTCTGAAGAAAATGGCTGCTTTGGACTCTACGACAGTGAGCATTAGAACCCTCTGACATCCCTCCCCTCCTCAAATTCTGTTCTCCCTGAGCTCCACCCCCTAATCTCAATACCCCTAAATTAAAAAACCCAGAGTTAGCAGCTCTATAAATCAAGTTTGACTTAATAAAAATTGGGATTTCAAACAAGGTAAATATCAATGCCAATCATGATTGTTTTGTGAAGTTTCCAACATCCATGATCTTTATT